>NW_011967163.1:94168-97279 GCF_000949405.1 Vollenhovia emeryi | reverse complement strand
CTCTCTCTCTCTCTCTCTCTCTCTCTCTCTCTCTCTCTCTCTCTCTCTTTCTTTATTCTCATTTTGTATTATACAAATCATTATCACTCGTAATTATTTTTCTGTGTAGCTTTGTCTAACGCTTTACGGGACTTGTCTCACAATCAGAGCGTTGGGTAAATAAAGATTCTATTCTCTCTCCCTCTCTTTCATTCTCGGTAGGTGGCTTCTCGACGACGATGGAACGCCATGCCGATGGATTCTCACGATTCACGACGTGCGAAAGGACTCACGGAAGAGCCGAGTCATTATCAAGGATATCGACAGGGATATCGAGGATATCATCGATATAGCGTCAGCCGAAAGATTCTCACCGGAAAGAAATTCCGATTGACTAAAGAGAAAGGGATACCGTTCACTTTAAGAGAGACCGAGATAAAAAAAAAGAAATCATGTTATCGTCCGCTTTGAGAGGGACCGTGTCCAAATGTTTTATGACAGAATGATAAGTTATCTAATAACACAGGGCCAAAAGCCACCGCCACATTGAACGGCGACTCAAGAGTTAATTGGCATTGCTAACAATAAGTAGGCCGCACAATTACTTGTATAACAATGTTTAAAGCGACAAGTCTTTCTTTGTTCGTAAAGACGGTAGCGGTCCTTTTCGGTCTCTCGGAGTCTTCTTTCTACTTTTCATAGTTTGTTAAAGCGGAATGACCCCTTAAATACCAGCGCTCGTTTCCGAAAATTTATCTCTCCAAGGGGTACGAGGGCACTCGGTCTCCGTCCTCGGCGCCTCGCGGGAATTCGTAACCGCGTTTTTCGCGCGGACGAGATAAATGAATTCGCGGTCGGAAGGTGGGACGGCGAGGGGCGTATCGAAGGTACGCGAGAGGGACGAGAGCCAGCTGATAGCGTACGCGCGTAATTGCCGTCCATCACGCTCCGAGACCGTGACGGAGGGATTGAGAAATGCGAGAGGAGCGACGAGACGCTCGCTCCTGTCGCGCGGACGGAATGAGCAAGAAACGACGAGAGCGAGCGTCGTTGCCCTCGACAGCCGGCGCGGCGTAACTCGAGACTCGTTGCCTCGAGGAAAATGATTTGCGGTATCGGCCGGCATTCCGCTCGAAAGCGACAGCGTTACTTAAGCCGGCCGTCACGCTTATTTAAAGACAATAACGTATATATCACGCGGAGTATCTCACGCGGGAGGTTTGCCGGTTCTTTCCCCCGAGGGAAAGAATTTGGTCGGGTGAACGATTTATCGGTCAGTGTTAGCAGCGTTCGGCATCGTAGACCTGCGTCCACGATGCTAGGCTTCGAGAAATGTGAAGCCAATCAACTTGCAGCTTTTATGGAAGAGTTGCTTTTATACAACAGTTGCAAAGCAGCTTTTTCTGCGCGGCCATTGGGAATTACGCGGATTCGATCAACGCGACGAGAGTTTGGTGTCGCGCCGACACCTGAAATCCGTGAAACTTCACGACTAGCTACCCCGGAGACGCAACATGTCCCATAAGACGCCGAGCACACGACTGTGTCACGTGTCGTCGTTTAATCTACGCGAGATCTCTGGTCGTGTAAGGAGACAAAACACCCCGGAGCTGAGAGACGGCGCGGAGAAATACTGCACTCGAGCTGGAGGGCTGTGCCTTGTAAAGCTTCAAGATTGCATCTACGTGGATTGTTTACGTTATGTTTACGCGAACCTTTTAAATTTAAATTTAATTACACGCTCTCTCAAAAAAGATCCCTACGAACTTAGTGTCACTTAATTTACGTTAATTTCGTGCAAACACGTTCCCTCTCATTTGTACCACATACATATTGCAGATAATTGCACAAATTTAAAAGACGATTGGAGCTGGAAGGTGACGCGAACAGGTAGTTAAAAGTTAAGAATTAAACTTGTAAGGAAAAAAAAACGCGCGTCTCTTATTTCGATCTGCACTGGGGACAAAAGTCCTGCACGTTTCATCAAACGATAAAACCGGCGCGAGTGGTATCTTCAATTAAACAAATTAAATGCAAATTAAACTCGTAGAGACCCTAGTAGCGCAATATATTGGCGCAATATTGGGGAATAATGTGAATCTAGTATTCCGAATATTGGTCCAATATTGTAAGATAGACGCCTTCTCTTATTTAGCCAATGTGTCTATTTAGCAATATTGGTTTAATACTGTATGAATATGTAAAGCAGATAAGAATATAACCCACCCGAATTTTGACAGATAAAAAGAAATCAACATTTTGTACATCATCTCACTTCCATACTCTATCAAAGTGGCCAACATTGACCACTTACTGCGTCGTTGGGCCAGACTGGACCTACCTTTCGTTGCTCCTGGCCATACAGTCTGGTCATTTTGACCAGAGATCAGGAAGGAAGAAAACTCCTTCCATATAGTCGGTTATCGTCACCGACAAATATTTCGTACGGTTCGAATATACGAGTGACGATCGTATCGCAATATGCACGACCACGAGAAGTTAATTAAAATAAAAATATTAATTCAAAAAACTTTACGGTATGTACGAATCAAATTTATTTTTACTTTCGTTATTTATTTAAACATATTGACCATCTCTTTGTAAAATGATCTTTGAATTCAAAATTCGAATAGATATAGAAAAAAATTTACTTCGCGTTAGAGTGATTTTAATCGTATTCCTCGATAAATTAAAATTTATAATATGGATAAAATTAAGTAATTAATAATTAATTAAAATTAATTAATTAAAATTTTTTCCTGAAAAACCGATCGCGAAAACCGACCGCGTAAACCGACCGCGAAGATGCGTGTAATTGTGCATGTCGTTCATGCGATACGCATCTTAACAATACATATTATATATCAAATCAAATATAGAAAATAAGAAAAATAAATGGATAGGTTACAAAAGATTTGCTTGACAAATACAGCAAGACTACTATATTTGGCCAAGCCATACTTTGTGTAATTTTTGCAACAACTCAAGATGGAAAATGAATTCAACATATCGTAATATGTGCAATAGAGTTTCATCAAATTAAAAAAATGTAAAAGAAAATTAAAGGCCCTGCTGCAGGAAAGAATGAATCCCAGATCTTCCGGATTACCTCCGATAGCGGTCATTTCGGCA
>NW_011967163.1:61569-93280 GCF_000949405.1 Vollenhovia emeryi | reverse complement strand
ATTAATTTCGCGAATCGACGTCGCGCCCTCGTGCCAAAACCGTTGCTTCCGGGAATCCGTGACAATGAAAACCAGGGATTAACTCGTTCTCCAACAAGGTTTTCAATCTTAAATGGACAATGGAAAAGTTTCATAAACTAATCCAAAGTCATATTTCCCGTAAATTCTAAAAATCTCAACCACTCATTTCCGATATGTTGAATAAATTTAATAAAATATTAAATGTAGTGATTATTTTATCATGACCTGTCCATTTTAAGGAAACGAATCTACGAGATATATTTAACTACGATCTACAATCTACGTTCTACTATCTACAATCTACGATTTACGAGGTGTAGATTCGTTTCCTTTAATAAAAAAAAATCGCACTCACCGACCCGACGCGCAGCAGCGGAGTTGTTGTCTATCTGTATCTGTAACACAAATATAAAATTTATATTAAAAAACAATATTTAACAAAACCAATTTTGCAAAATATAATTTTAACGCGTATCTAACTTTTTATTCAGTTAGATTTAACTACCGTGAAAGATTTACCGCAAAAGATCTTTATTTTAATTTTTTTCATTATTTTAAAATTATGGTGAAATAAAATGATTCAACAATACACCGGAAAACATTAATTTTACAAAACAGGAAAAATAATATTTACCGTAAAGTTGCTCCGCCGGCGCCTGAAGCCTCTCCGAGGCCTCCTCCTCCACTCAGGTTGTCCTTCGGAACTCCTGGGACTCTTCCAGCAGTCTGTAACATACAATTACAAAATTCATGTTAAAACAGTGATCTCTTTCCAATTATTATTTTTAATTGTGGTAAGATAATGACAGACAGGAGGAAGATAAATTTTATACGAAATGAAAAGTATTTACCTCAAAGATGCTCCGACGACGCCCGATGCCTTTCCGAGACCTCCGCCTCCTCTCAGACTGTCCTCTGGCACACTCGCGAAAGATCGTTCGCGCGATTTTACACTCCCGGTTACAAAGCTTTACTGCGATTATTTTATACGGCACTCCCGAACGCGATGGGTACCTTTGGTTGTCCCGTCTTTAGAGTATGTACTCCCTAAAATCAATCAATGGATTATCACTGAAAACAGTGAATATTCACTGATTCAGTGATAATGCACTGATTGATTTTTAGAGAGTAACTCTTCGGGGTACTTAAGCCCCTCCACCACGACAAGGTAGTACCCGAGGAGGGGATTATCTATAAAAAAGCGTGATATTCTTCTCGACAAATCGCCGCAGAATGACATGATTACAGATCGCGACATTTACTTAATTGCGATTGATAGACGTTACTAACTCTCGTACGAGACGATCGCGTTGCATAGGAAATGATCGCGTTACGAGGAGCGACGCGGAAATACGTATCCATGACAGGTCATGGTGTGTACTAATTCGATGTAATACATATGTACGCTATTAGTAATCAATATAGAGATAATTCTTATATATATTTATATATATGTATAACTTATTTTTGTATTTTTTCCAAGTGAGAAAGCTTTAGTCTTTTCAAGGCGTGAAAATAGACCACATTCCGTGACTATAGAGTGTTGCCATCTTGGTACCTCATGTCCGTTAAAATAGACATTTCATTCCCCTCACCCTTTGTGGACCACACCCGTGGCACTATGCTCTGTCTAGATATTTCTACGTCTATGGACCGACCGAACTCCATCCGTATGTCCGCGCGCTCGCCGCGAGAGGCGAGAGTTGCTCCTCTCCCCCCCCCCCCCCACCTCTCATCGCTCGCGATCAGCGAACAGCTGTCAAAGATGCGTACTCGCGTGACGGATGCGCCGCGCGTCTGCCGTCTCGCAGCAACGTCGCAGGATCGTCGCGAGGTACGTCGGTGATAAACGCGGAGGAGGTGTCACGTAATCGCGATGCCCCGCGCGGCGCGCGGGACACGCGGGCTCCGCCTCTGAACGCGCTGCGCCCCGCGATACGCGCTTCTGCCCGATTGCGCGAGGATAACCTCCCGGTCCCCTCGGTCCCGCCGTTCGTCCGCGGGGCGGAGACCTTTGCCCGTGTTTTCAACAGGCCGAAATCGCGCGTCACGCGGCCCGTGTCATGGCGTGCCTGCTGCTGAATCAGGAGAACGTCCACCTGAAAATACCGTCGGTCGACACGATCGACGGGGTCACGTATTATTGCATCGAGGTTGGAATCGCATCGATCAAATGGACCGTGAAACACAGGTGACCCTGAGGCGCTCCGCCCCCCTCCCCTCCCCTCGCCCTCATCCACCTCGTGACCAGATTTTGCGCCTCATTCCCGTTTGTCTCGCGGCTCCCGTGTGCAAAAACTTCGAATTTTTACGTACATATGTGTGGTAGTTGGTACTACATTAATCTTCTGTAGCGATTCTATAGTTTCTTGTTGGCGTCGATATTGATAAAATGATTATCAATTGAATTATGTGATTGTGTTGTTGTAGCTTTGATTTGAGCTTTTAAGAACGATGGTAACAGCGCATTCGCTGGGCTGAACAATGTAGATAAATTTCACGCAATATCGTTAGGCTAAGAACCCGATAAGGCTTATCTTTATATACTTATAAAGTATAACTTATAAAGCGAAGTTAATTAAAATGAAGGGAATGAGGCAAGGGGCGCCAAGTTTATCGGAATGTGCAACAAAAATAACTATAATGAATAAAAGTGGGAAAGGGAGAAAAAAATAATGGCCTCTCTTTCATCAAAGGTACAGCACGTTCGCGGCGCTGCACGAGAACTTTGTCGCCAAGTACTGCGTCGAGAAGGATATTCTGCCACCGAAGAAGCTCATAGGCAACAAGTGCGAGGTCTTCGTGGAGAAGCGCAGGCAGAGTCTCGAGGCGTATCTCAATGCCGTTTATAACTACTTGAAGAAGGCAATGCCCAGGGAGCTGGCTCTGTTCCTGGATCTGCACGAGTACGATATATATTTCCTGGTGCAGACCTTGGCGCTGGAATTTTTCGTAACGGGCGACACTCTGCTACAGGCTCCGACGAGCTACAAGTTCAATCCCTTACAGGTAATTCAAGTAGCTCAGCTCAGCTCGGCTCAGCTCTTAATAGTCGAGAATTTGCGTCAGGAAGACACTAACCTCTGCTTACTTTCACTTTCAGCTGTACGCAATCAGCGAAAGATTGAAGCAGCCGTGCCCTTTGCTGGAAGCTGTGGATAAGGTATACGACTTCAGTCACGTTTTGGATTTTAATTCTCGATTAACTGACCTCACGATTGAGGGAAGCTCGGAGCCTTACAAGACCAGTAACATTTATCCGTCCGCTTTGTCCATTGATTTATCCACCTTCAAAAACGTGCGGCACCTAACGATCGATCGATATCCGGTCGATAAGATTTACAACATGGGAAATCTTCGGGACACCGTGCTCATGCTGAAAGTTACCAACACCAAGCTCAGAAACATCGTGGAGTTGGCCATGTGCGAGGAGGTGCACAAGAATATCGAGAACGCCAACGACTCTCACGTGTGGATGAAGGTGACGCACTTGGATCTCAGCGATAATCGCATAGAAGTTATAGACGAGGCGATTAAGCTGCTGCCGCACATCGAATGCCTGACGCTCAACAACAATCACCTATCCGAGATCTCCAACGTGACGTTGCTGCCGAGATTATCCCAATTGTATCTCGCGTCGAACAACTTCACCAGTCTGCCGGACGATCTTCACACGAAACTCGGGTATATCGTTTACATAGACCTGTCGCAGAACAAACTAACGTCGCTCGCCAGCTTCTCGAAACTGTATTCGTTGGAGGGACTGGACGTGAGCTGTAATCGTATCGAGAAGATCGAGGAGGTGAAGCATATCGGTCATCTGCCGTGCCTGGAGAACCTTAGGCTGACGGGCAATCCGGTGTCGACGATAGTAGACTACAGAGTCAAGGTGCTAGAGCCGTTCGGTAAAAGGGCCGCCGACATCTGCCTGGATAACGAAAAGCCGAATCAAAAGGAACTCGACACCGTGTCGGTTCACCAGGCGTTGCGCATCGCGAGGGAGGGTAAATCGCCGTCGTTCACCGCGTCCGACGCGCCGCTATTTTCCGCCGAGGTTCCAAGTATATAGAAATTTTAATCCGCGACTTTTCCCTCGTCGCGACAACCGTGTTACGTGAGAGAGCGTCTAGATACGAAACGAAAACGTTTTATACGGTATTGTAGAGTTTATCATTGCGAGACTGACTTCCCTTTTTCTCGGTAAAGCTGTAATATCGTTTGTAGTCTCGATTTACCGTACATTCGCTAGTTTTATTCATACGATATAGATGAATAATGTAAGACCATATTTTTTACTTCTATCACGATTCTTCGAAACACTCGGAAAAAAGAACAATACATTTCACGAAGTCTTTGTGTTGTAATCTCGTCTATAGATCCGAGATGAAACACCCCTTTCTTTCTCGCGAACAAGCAAAGCCCCATACAATCCATGACAAATAATGTGAATACACACGATGTCATACAATTCGTGAAATAAGTTTTGTAAATTTCCACTATTTTATACATATCATGCATACATTTTTATCGATTGTCTATAACAATGAAGTAGTCCGCGTACTCACTAAAGTTTTTGGGAGTTAAAATAGAACCATGGAGTGAAATATTCGCCCCAATAGAGCGAATATTTCACTCCAAAACTTTAGAGAGTATCCATTATAATTTGTATAATTATTTGATCATTATCGAATTTACTTGATGTTAACGATATTTGTTTAGTTAGCATGACTAAGTCATAAAGTGTATATTTATTCCGAAATAATGTTTAAATGTTCAGTCGCAATGGCTTCCGGATGAGCAGCCGCGAAAGCTTGAAAGCCAAGATGTTTAAATGTTTTTAATTTCAAAGAAATGGCACAGACCTTGTGTAACAATTTTATAAGAATATAACGTAAAGGATTCATCTGTGTAGAGAAGAATATTTTGTTAATAAAGACAAATAAACTGCAAGTCTGTGATAATATGTGTATCTTCTTGTCAATACCACGTTGAAAGATTACGTATCAAAGCGCTTTAAATTTAAAATTGTATTAATCTACGAGCAGAGTATCACTCACCTTGCATTTGTGGGGAGGGGCAATGTTTTTATATATTATTCTTTTATCATCTGAAAAACATAATTTCGCTATATTGTTACATTTATCATAGATTTTTATTTAAATTTGCGTTCGCATTACCTTTAAACATTATGTTTTGTGTATGTGTATATGTGTGTTGTATGTGCGTATGTGTATTTGTTGAGCCTGCGTGTGTGTTGTTGCGCACGTTTCGGAAATATTAAAATATTCATAAATAATATCAATATAATGGTCATATATTCTAAGCATTGTGTTATAGTCTTTTAACGTACACCTAAACTAACACATACATAAGTTAACCGTTTACAAACGATCGTTGATTCATGAATTTCCGACTCGTTGGTACGCAAGTGCACGAGTAAGCAATACAGCTCATAACTTAAAAAAGAAAATCTACTTAATATCGTTTCAAAAGGCAATGCACATTTCTGATCGAAAAAAGAATTACTATTTCTACGAGGGAAATATCCTGTGTATCAAAGGAATAAAGCTGTTCGTATGAAAAAGGAAAAATATCTTATCAAACATTTTAGCTGACTTTTTTTTTCACATTTATAGCACTTCAACATTGCACTACGTTTGATTTCGTCTTCTCTTTTTAAATCTTTTACGAAAGTCGATGCGCACCAGACACTTGGCGCGCGGGGTCGCTTTTTCCTGTTTAAATTGGTCAAACCTCGCGAGAATGGATCATCTTTGAGTTACTATAAGACAATAGTAAAGAAAGGAATAAGGGACTTACGAAGGAGAGGCCCAATTTGGATAAGTGGTATGGTGATTGGAACCGGGATGAATTTAAGGCAGAAAATTAGAAATCGACTTTCCGCAATTCGTCACTGGATTGATGGTTTACTGGTGTGCGATCGGGATTAGCTTCTCGCCGGAGCCTATCGCCGGTAAAGGTGCCTCCACGGTAAGGACGCCGTCCTTACTCAGGGAAGACTTGATGCTCTCGGGATTGGTTCCCTTCGGCAACAGGAATTCTCGGTTGTACTCCCTGTACACCGATTTGCTCTCCGTCTTCTCCTCGTGCTTGGCGTGGACCTGGACAGACGAAAAAGTTGCATTGCGTTAAACGAGATAATATGTTACGACAAACTTTACACTCGTCACTATTCGCACGATCCATTGGCAGGTAAACGCAATCGAATGCGCAAGGCGTTACGTAATAATTCTACACCTGATTACACTATCAACTTGAAACACAGTTTGACAATAGAAACAATTATTTGACGACTTAAACTGGCAAAGTAGTTTATTCAATAACTTCCACTTTTTAAATAAGTTATTAAATAAACTACTTAGCCAGTTTAAGTCATAAAAATTCTTCCTACGAATCAACTATTGGCGACAATAATATTCTTTTTCACCATAGTTTGAATTAAAGGGTTTAACAATTTTTATCCTATATAAAAATATATCACACATAGTGTAGAAAATAATTTAAAAAATTCTTAATTGCAATTGACTGACTCCAGACGATGTTACAATCAACCCTTTTAATGCGGCAGTCTCCGCCGCCTTGAAACTAAAATATATCGTGGCCAGCAGCCAAGTTGCGCCGCAATTCCATACGTACAGCGAGTTTATTATTAGTATCAATTATTATTAATTGTTAATGGATATCGATATCCCGTCTGCGATCCCCTCGGAATGTATGCCGTGAGACATGCTCGCTACTAACTCGCAAACTTACAAGTTCTCCTTAACATTCGCCTCGCGTGCGCCCGAAGCACGTCGCGATTGATTTATCCGAGGGGGAAACCGCTAACCAAAATCTTGTACACCAATGCCCACTAATGCCCAGTGGGCATTACTTTATCTTATTATCTTCTTTTATCTTATTTATCTTGCTTTATCTTATTTTATCTTATTGTATCTGATTTTATCTTTATAATGCCTCAGTACGGCTGAAATCACATGATGCAGAATAGGAGTACGGAATAGAGAGTGCGTTATAGAAACAGGCAATCAGAGCTTTGCCGTATCAACGAGTGACGGAAATGTCTGGCTCTGATTGGTTGCTTCTATGACGCACGTTCTATTCCGCAGCTCTATTCTGCACCATGTGATTTCAGCCTAAGACGTAATGCCCCAAAAATGCCCTAGTAATGCCCGGTAATGCCGCAAATCTGTACACCACAATGCCCTCAGCGGTTTCCCCCTCGGATTTATCATTACGAATAACGTCGGGGTAACGATCCCGAGAGACCCTTGCGCCTCATCGCCATGTCACACATGCGGGTTTCTCTCTCGAGGAATTCACGTGTCACATGCGGCAAGAAGAAATTTATCGCGGCCGAATTTTTCACGAGCGACAACCGAAAAGATATACGCCTGATAAGTGTCCTTCGTGACTCTCTAACGAGCAATTTCCCTGAGCGATCTCGAAATAGGGCAACGCGAGCACCCCGTAATAGTGACCGTATTACTCATGCGTTCGACCCGGTGAGTCATGCCCCGTTCGACCATGCGTAGGTTTCGTCTCCTTAGTAGACGCGTGGGCTAGTATAACGTGTCAGACATCGATCTCGTTTCTCCACCCGCGACTCGATGACATACGCATTGGATTACCCGAGATATCGGCTCTACGCGACACAAACAGCAACACGACAAACTCGTGTTTCAGAAAAATAATTTTCTCGAGTTTTTCGAAATTTAATCGAACACCTCTGTCGCTCGAATCCCTCGGTCTATCTTATATTAGGAGCCTATCTCATAATAGAGGAACTTCAATTGCCGAGAGCGGGCTCATTCGATCGGTTAATCAAGTACTGGAATATTAATTCTAAAAATGAGTGAGAAATTTATAGTGATACATTCTTCTAAAGTATATTTCTTGTATTCCAAGATTGGAAGAAATTACACGCAAGTACCGAACGAACAAACAACTACGTCGCGGAGGCTCATCGAGACGGGACGGACAATGAGACCGGGCTCTCGCCCGTGAAAGATCGTTCTCGGAAGTAGGTTACGAGATCCACGTCGCAATCTCGGGACGCCTGGGGTCTCGCGAGAGAACCGCGTGGAAAGTCGTAAAGGGGTCGAAACGCAGCGGGAACGAAGGACGTGACGGGGAGGATGGGGGACCGCGCCATCGCTTCCACCTTCCACAACACGTCGACGCGAATCGATATCTTCAAGCTTATATCCTTACGAGTCATCCTTCCTCTCACTCGACCCCGTTTCTCCGTCGAGCCACCAGTTCCTCCAGTCCGCAAAGTTTTGCGGGAAAATATTTAAAGGGAAAAGGCGCTCCGTACATCCACCTCTCCACTTCATATCCGTTTCGAGGTTCCTGTTGCTCGCAACGAGGGGCTCTATCGAGCGCTCTTCGTTGACTCAGCGATCGATGAGAATTTACATTTTATCACGAGGCGGAATCGCCGCTCGTATGTGCGCGGATATTTCTTTGTCCCGAATTCTTCGAACGTATACACGCTTGTGCGAAGCATTAACGCCCGTTGCGCTAAGGTTTCTTCGTCGCGAAGCAGTTCACCTAGATTCTACCGAAAAAAAGCGCCCCGATGAAATATGCATGAGATATAAGTCGACTTATCAGGCTCCAGCACGCACCGCTCGTTGCACGCTGTAGAGCGCCTTCATAATATTTTTATGCACGTAGAACTAGATCCCTGATAAAAAAAAATTCTGGATTCAAGTCGCGCGGGACTTCGGTAGCGCGCGCTGCTGCCCGAAGATGCGCGCAAATATTGCACAATTCACGGATAGCGTTGCCGTTGTAGTTTTGTGTAAACGGTGTGTTATTACGACGACGCGTGGTCGTTACATCATGTTAATGGCGAGTTTGATCAGCGACGTATTTAGAAATCGCGGAGTTTGTGCGACAGCGAGGCGAGTCAGACTCGCCTTGACGAGAATCGGTATGCAAGTGTTGACTCACATGATCAAACAACAAAAGTGGCACTATAGCGTGTAGACGCGAAACATCCTAGATTTGTCCAGCCATCTTTTCGAGACCCTCGAGAGTCTCCTCGATCTTTAATATTAAAAACGTCAGTGTTTCCATACCTGCCATTTTTAATAATACAGAAAATTTATTGCAAAAAATTATCTCAGCCAGAGTTTGAACCTGGACCTCCCTACACTCTAGGCGGGCGTCTCACCAATTCGACCACCAAGGCATATGTTTATCGCAATGGCAGTAAAAAGATGTTAGCTACGTGTATAGACGACATTAATATTAAAGTGGTCTTTAATATTAAAAGGCCTCAGTGGCCGAATTGGTGAGACGCCCGCGTGGAGAAAAGGGAAGTCAAACCCTGGCTGAGGTAATATTTTTCGCAATAAATTTTCTGTATTAAAACATTGGCCGGTTAATGTTGACTCAAGAGCTTGATTTATACTTAATATTAAATATCTCAAGGCGCAGTTTAATCAAATTGATTAAACGACATTGAAGGAAATCTTGTAAGTCGCCAGAATTAATTAAAAACTTCAGAAGATTACTTGACCGTGTCTGGCAAATTTTTATGTTTAAACTCGCAACGTTTCGACCATGGTTTGTGGTCCTGTGGTGGGTTTGTGAGTCCTGTTGTGAGTTTAAACATAAAAATTTGCCAGACATGGTCAAGTAATCTTCTGAAGTTTCAAATGGATTAAATTTTTGTCAAAACCATATTTTTGACACGTTAGAAAATCTTGCTAATTCTCGGCATTAAATATCTAAAGATAATTTTTGACACTTCAATCTCTTTAATGTAACATATTTCAAGATGGAGCTTAATTAAATTTAACCTGAACCTTTGAGCAAAATCTCCCTAATTTTTAACAGCAAGTGTCTCGAGTTCAATTAATTTCAATTAATTAAATTAAGCTTAATTTTTCGCAATAGACTTTAAATTAAAATTATTTAGACACTAACATCCTGTCTTGGCTCTTTATTACTTTGTCTTTTCATTCGATATCTTGACTATTCGGTGTTAACTACGATACTTTCTAAGTCGGCGAATATATTCATATTCGATAGTTTTTCTCGATTTCGACATGTCTATTGCGGACCACTCTCGCCCTTTGTCGCTAATCGCGATGACATTTCTTGAAGCGTGTCTTCGGCTTTTGTCACGCGGGAGAAAAATGCAGGTGCAGGATATACGACCGCGCCCGTTAGAGCGACAAGCAACATCAAAGGTAGAGTCGCGAACGGTAGGCGAGGCCTGCCGTGCTAATTGCATTACGTAAAAGCCGCTAACGAGTTAGGCTCGTTCGCTTCGGTTCGAGCGTCTTCTCCATCGCGTTCGCGTTTGACGAAGGGACCCCCGCGACCGAGTCTACCTGTCGTCGTCCGCGATATACGCCAAACGAAATGAGCCTTAACCTTGCGCCGAGCAAAAAAAAAGTTCGCCCGACATCGCGAAGCAACTTGTCTGCATCACACGCGTCCTTCCTCTCCTTCTCTCTGTTCTACCGTCGTAAGACTCTAGCGGATCCCGTATTTGAATTCAAGGCGCGCGCCGCGCGCTGCCTTGCATAAGTTTCAGGTATGAATTCCTTGGCACCGCTTCGCGGCCGGTCGGCATGATAAACGGATGTAAAAGTAGCCGAGATAACGACGGCGAGGCTGATGTAATTAGCCTCGCTGACCTTTTCGATAGGACTTTTGCTTCTCGCACTTTTACTTTCCTGTAGCTAATAGAGGGAGAGGCGGTGACTCGTCAACTCCCGTTGTTCAGTTCTCATTGTTAATTTCCTTAATTTCCACAGCGAGATATTTTCTACAATCTGATACTCGGGATTTCTATGATTGCTGAGGAAAAAGCGTCTTTTAATCGAGGGGTAAACCGCTGGATTTCTTCTCCCAACGAGCGAGCCGCGAAATGGATTTGTGACGGCGGTCATCCGCTAACGCAATTCTCTTGCTGCCGTGCTCCTCGGGACATCGATCGCGCCCGGCCGTAAAGGAACAAAACTGCCGCGGGAAAAAAGGCGTGCGCGGGTAACCCAAGACCGTCGCGGGACCGACAAGAAAAAGAAAAGACAGCGAGGGAGAAAATGAAACGGAAAGGGAAGAGACGCCGAGAACGAACTACGGTAACCCAACTCTCTTCGCAGGATCTAAGTTTCGTGACGGATATCGTCTTACGAGAGACGAGCATTACGCAACCCTACCAGCTGCAACCACTAGTCATTGGAGTGACCGATTTGCCAAACTTCAAGCATCCCCGATCTGTTGCTCGATGAACCCGGCAACGAGATCTGGGTTACACGGTACACACGATGACGGTGATTTCAAACGTTTTATCGACTTTCGGACACTTTAGAAATTTCAACGCTTGAATTTTTCACATCCGAATCGTATACGGATTCTACCGCAAGTTAAACCCCGGAGAACGTACCAAAAATACGCCAGTCACATTATTGGTTCATCAGTATTAAAAAAATTTATTTCGCCATCTTTAGCGCACACGAGAGCAATCTCTATTCTTTCTTCACTTATTGTGATTGGCTTCCGGAAGTTGAATTTTGGTACACTCGGTGCATCGTTATATCATATTTATATTTTTAAACGCAATTGTATAATTTCGTCCCTACTTTTGCTTTGTACAGAGAAAGAGATCGGTATTAAGATATCCGCGACATCAATGGCTATCCGTGATAGTTGCTGTTCGAAATCCGGTGCCGCGATTGTCGAAAATAACGTAAGCCGCTGGCAGCTCTGACTCACAAGCTAAATATAACCGTGAATTTTGATGTTCCTACTTCCACCTCTGCCTTTGCGCGAATGAAAACAGACCCGGAATCTTTCGAAAGTTGATTAAAGCGCCTGGATATTATCAACTCTCGGGACACTTAACGCTCGGTGGAAGAGAAAAAAAATTATATTTCCATCGATTATTGCGATATGTACGTAGCGTCGATTACAATTTGCAGCCAGACGCTTCGGCGAACTCTGCCCTTTCGTCAAGTAGAGTCTAGCGAGACGTAATCAGCCCATTTGCATTTGATTAATCGTCGTTTCTCGCGGTTTTTCAATCATCAACGTCAAATATGCACACTTTCTTTACAATACGCATCCAGCGATTCAATCTCCGTCGAAGTACCCGGCGCGAGTACATTATGCGTTATGATAAGAACGAAAAAGGAGACACGGACGCGCGCTTTCTCGCCGCTTCTGCGATGACGTCCGTTGGCCATAAATTCGCCGAGATGATCTACTCTACTCCCGTCCCATTCCCGGCCCGGGCTACCCGTCCTTCAGAGCGCCGTCCTTGGTCGAGCCCTTTAAGGTCCGCTCGCGGTGCGTGGCCGACCTGAATTCGCCAGACCCTGACCACGTTACACGACGGGCAGTCTCGAGTTCTCCGTTGCCATCGGGTTCCCGTCCGGCGAATCCGTTTATGGAAGACTGCTCCCATTCCCTCGAAATTATTTCAAAGAGAAGGACCCACGGTCGCGACGGCAGAAGAACTTTTTTTTCCCGAGCGGGATCGCGCGTACTCGAGAGACAGCGAGATCGATCCAACGAAAAATTGGGTTGGGCCACGTTGGGCGACGTAACCTTCGAGGAATGTAACAGACGCCGCGGTGGATAAAGAGTTTATTCGAGCGTTGATATGCCGACGGCCTCGTTCGAATAAGATAAGACGATGGCCAGACGACGGACGCGAGTAGAAATTGAAAAGGGAGGCAACATGCAGATACAATTCAGGAGACACGTTGTTTTGACAGCCGCGCACTTCCACCGAGCTACTGCGAGCTGCTCGAAGCCGGAGCTCAAGGAAAACAGTGATAAAATCATCTCTTTAAAGATGAAATCGACTTCCAGTCTAAATAAACTTCAGTAGAACGCGGAAGAGCGCGACTTTTGGAACATCCAGTACCAGACGTGCCCGCTGTCAATCAAGACTTTTAAGAGATCGCGAGGCGAACGTGAAAGGGATACACGCTCGATCGGCCGATCGCTCGTCGAATAGATCGTAGGAATAACGCTGCGCCTTGTTCCTCGACGGATCTTAGATCATCACGTCTTTCTATCATTGTGAAGAATGGAAGGTACAACGACCTCATCATCCGATCTCGTGCATAACGGTAGAAGAACTTTTGCAACGCCGTACTCAAGAGAGAAAGAGTACTCGGTTTCCGCTCTATTACCTCTCTTATTGAAATAAATGGATAATTCTATAACATTTGCCGAGGTTTGGTGAAATCGGGCCTTAGACCCGGTCCAACGTCGCTTAACTTTAATCCTAGTTTAATTCACGTTTGTCTCGTTCTAAAGTAACAGTTGAAAAGGGGCAAAAAACTAATTGTAAGCTTAAAGTTGAACAACGTTGGTGAAATCGGGCCTAAGGAGAGAATCGATTAACCTCCGGTTAGCAGTTAAACGACGCTTGCGAAACTGGCCCCTACTTTCCAACATTAGATTTAACAGTTTCGGCAAAAATCGCGTTACGCTGCTTCTGCCCGAGTATTACGTGTTTACGCGACACGTCTCTTGTGTAATTCATAAGCGTAATCGCGCACCGTCCCGCATCTCGGCTTGTTTGTTCACAATGGCCGAACATTATTCCGGTCCGCCGGTATGACGACTGGCGTGAGTTTATTTTCGGCGACGGTTATTTCCGTCCAGGTCGGCGCGGGAACGTTAGAGACGGATCTCGAAGACGCGCGTAGAAATCCCGAGGAATTCTCTCGCTCCCGATATTTCACTTCCTGCCGCTGAAATTCTAATTCTCGGGACGTGAACGAAGCGGCGCATAAACTGTTGAATTTATATTCGATTGCCGGCTGCAGTTCGAGCGGAATAAAGTTACATTTCGCCAAGGAGGCTAATCGCGAGGGCCGCGAAGTGAAATGGTGCCTCCCTTCGTACGAATTCGATCGCGTTGGTCCGACGAGGTGGTCGCTTTCCTGGCGGGAAGTGACGTAACGCAATCAATTACAATGCTCTACATAGTTCATGAAGATCCGCAAGTACCGACGAGTATTCCTCATTCCGTCCCTCCCACTGAATACGATGTTT
The DNA here is from genome assembly GCF_000949405.1 of Vollenhovia emeryi. Lineage (NCBI taxonomy): Eukaryota > Metazoa > Arthropoda > Insecta > Hymenoptera > Formicidae > Vollenhovia > Vollenhovia emeryi. Next base: position 79,198 of record NW_011967163.1, on the reverse strand, counting down.
AAATGCAAATTTTTTTTTTAGACTTAGATACCATGTCTTTGCACCGTCATGATACAATTAAAGTTTCATGTATTTAACAATTGACTCGGGAGTTAATAACTCGTATGCTTACTCGAACCTTGCGCTTCTATTACGAGAAGATATCGTAAAATGTGGAAGTCGGTGATTCTCGGATATCACGAACGTGAACTACAAGCTGAGTAAATGAATAGATCTGTGAAAAACTACGATGGCGCGCGATTCGCGAGTAATTAACTTCGCTTTATGACGGCGCATTGCGCGCGGCGGACAACTTTGTGTCGCGCCAGTCCTCGCCAATTGCGCAAAAACTTGAGCCAGATTTGCACCTTGCCAAGTTGTGCAAGAGACGGCGCACATCGCGCGTGATGAGTCAACCGCGTAATAATTTCAGGTTGCCAGATGAACCGGGAGAAGTCGCGCGGCAGTAAATTGTAAGATCTAGGCTGCGAGTAACATCTATTGTTCGACCAAATCAATTTGTACTTGTCTAAGAATAGACTCTTAGCGGCCACTAAATGTCAAGATTAAAAAAAAGAGAAGCTGAGTAAAATATTTTCAACATCGAATCCTTTTCTGTAACGCTTGCAGTCGACGCGAACAAACGGCGATTGGATCGTCAGGTGCTCGAGCTTCGTGGCTTGAACTTGAATACTTTCGCTCACCAGTAGCTTGTTGTCCACAGTCTTGACGACGATTTCCTCGGGCGTGTACTGCGAGACATCGAAGCGCAGCTTCAGCATTTTGCTGTCACCCTCGTCCTGGATGAGAGGACTGTTGAGACCATCCAGCCAGGCATGGTCGTGCTGAGGACTCAGAGAACTGCTGTTCTGAGTGGACTGTTGCTGAGTGGTGGTGCTGTAATCGGAAAAAAAAAACAAGAGACCCGATTATTGTGGACGAATGTCGCTCGCGCGTCAAGTCTAAATGAACAATGAGATGTCGGGCGCATTGGTGAGCGGCGTGATGGGCGACGTCGGATCCGTAACCCGTTACCGTAAAACCTGTTGACTACACTACAGACTCGGTGCGACAGAATGAAGCCTTACTTACGGTGACGATGGACGGACAATTAAATAAATGCACGCAGAGACTGACATTAACGTAAAAATCGTGCGTCAACGCTAAGAAGACCAGCACATTTCACGTAAACCTAACCAACATTTTCCTTACCGTCACACAACCACGCGTACTCACGCGAAAGTAGACAAAGTAAAAAATGACACAACTTTGCACAAGAAAATTGAGTTATCTATTGCAAATGCCAATTGACGATTAGTTCACACGCTTTGCTCTTTCTAGCGTTAACTGGCGTTACTCTAACTCTTGCACGCAGTACTACGATCTATGCAGAACTGTGAGGAACACAAGGTATATGAATCGTGTCAAGGAGGCAACGGTATCATCGTCCCAAGTGTGTGGGGTCACAAAACGTGCAGACATTTGGTTTGTTCGTTGCACTCGCTGTGGCGCGATTGCAACTGCGTTAACCCTTTGTAGAAGAAACAAACATTGCAGCGCTGCGCTCATTTTTTCACGTTTAAGTTTTCGTCATTACCTCGTCACACAATGTTGGCGTATTAACATACTAAATACGAATTTAAGTACTAGCGATTCGTTAAAATAAACGATTCGCGATTGAATCCTTAATTGTTCGAATTTTTTTTTTGCTGCGATCAAATTGTACGATGATCGTAACGTTTTCTCGTTAACCCAGGTCCCATTATTTCAACATATTTCTCGAGTTGAAACCGTTAACCAATTGTGTTCATCCTACAAAGGATTAAAGACACAAACGAGAAATAAACGACACAGTGCGGGGATAAATATTTCGGCTGGGAAGTGAACGCAGGGGGTGCGATCTAATTTACTACTATTTCAAAACGAAGCTTGGTCGATCTACTTGGTCCTCCGGCAAGCTTTGCAAATTTAATAGGGGACGCGCGTCCTTGGACGCGCAACATCTTCCGATCCCGCAGTCTGATCGTCCCCTATGATCGACTCGTGCTTTTCTGTGAGTTTTTCTTTTCTTTCTCTATAGAGCGTCACCTTTTGAAGCTGTCGAACGCGGACCGCTTCGGCGGTGCTGCAGGGTCGACCTTGTCCCAACCTTCGGTCTTCGAGGTCGTCGACGTGCGGTGCTCGCTGGTGCTCGAGTGATGCCGGCTTCATGGTTAGTCACGTGCCAATGCGGAGAGCCAATTCGGCAGGCGAGACGGTAGTCGAGAGCGCAGGGGAAGAGGGATTGTTATTATTATATCGGTTAACTCTCATGGTTACGGAGTCGTCCGAGTTTAACGTTAATCCACGCCGATTAACGTTGTCTTCGCTTCCGTGTTTCTTGGCGATTCGATTAATCTCCGTCCCGCAGTTTTCCCCAGATTGGATTTCACCGGCGGTTAACAGTCATTCGTCAGTCGCTCTAAGATCCCGGATCCCTTCCGAGAGCTTTCTGGTTTCGCCGACGACAAATAACTCCTGTTCGCTATTTGTTATCTCCATCAATAAGCGCCGATCCTTCCCGGCGAGTAAACTAGTCGAATCTTATTTGGGAATCTCTTAAAACTAACTTTGGTTATACAGAGATTCACGACTGTAGCTTTGTCGTCGTAACAACGGCTGTTTAACCGACGAATAACTGTTTAGAGTTTTATTCACCGTTGATGAAAACCATTCCCGTTCGAATTATCAACGTGCCCGATTTTCCGAACGTTAATATCTAACCACGAAATGCCGCTTCGAGAAATAGAAAATCGTTATATTAATAGATTAAGCAAGTTTGTGATAGTAGGAGATTATAGACACCAAGAAACAGCGAGCGAGCGACATTCCCAGCAAGATTTAATAGAAATCTTTTCTGACATTTCTCTTTTTCGTTACTTTGCACTGTATTTTAATTCTTGCCAATTAAGAAATACCGCCGTATGACTCCTTAAGAGCGCTTAAAGTTGAACTGCGAAAAAAAATCTCACAAGTTTAATTTTTGTCATACGTTTCACATCGATAAGTTACTTCGTGTACTGCAAAATTATTTTAAAAAAAATAAATAAATTATAGAAATTAGCGCTAAACCTTCACTGAATAAAAGTCTCGCGTTCACGTGCTAGAAACAACACAACTATAATCGCCTATCCGCAAATAAAAAATATTAACATATGCTGGCAAATCGCTTCAAAGAAACAGGACAAAAAGCGGTAAGACAATCTGACACACGTCAAACACGCAGCAAAGAAATCGTAAAGGCTATTGTACAAATTATTCGTACAACTTAAGAAATTAATAAGCGCACTCGGCAAATACATACGTATGTGTGCATAAAACTTAGGCACGGTTTCGCCAACGTCGCCCAACTATAAGCTCAGTTTAATTCGTTCTTTGTCTTTTTCCAACTGTTACTTTAGGAAAGAGACAAACCTAGATTAAAGTTAAGCGACGCTCGGTGAAACCGGGCCTTATTCGTTCTAGACTTGCGTAAAAGAAAAATAACGCCGTGTTCACGATCAAACGAAATTTACCGAGCGGGTGTCTGGTATCCTATCTCCGCGCAGAGATCGATCGCTACGCTAATTACCGCTGATAATCGATGTTAAAATTTATCAACGGTCTCTCGGGTGGACTCCGGTCGATCGTAGACGTGCGCGCGCGGGGATAAGACAATTGTTTGCAGCGAAATCACGTTCGAGGTAAATGTCACGATAACCGGAAGTGTCTTGCCTTGTCTTCGGAGAGGTCGTCGACCCACTACCACGGAGGATACTATAAATAGTACGTAATTACGTCGTCGCAGCCGGTACTTGCAGCGAGGGTGATCGTGATTTCTCGAGTCTATTCGGGTTACCTTCCCTGGCAGAATCGACTTAGCCAGTAAAACAATTCTATCGCTGTTCTCCAGCAATTCATCTATTGTTCCTCGACATTACGCAAGCATCGAAATAAATCGCAGTACCTGCACCCACGTGAGTCAGAGGGGCCTCTACAGCCGACGTCACGAAATCACGGACTATTCGTTTCGAACTATTCTCCTATAGATCTGACAATCTAATTCATCGTACACGGATGATTCTGGCAGAATTTTTATGAAAGCCGCGAAGAATTCCTTTGTTATTGTGACGCGTTTAAAAACACCGCGAATTTAAAAAATTAACTCTGTCGACTCTTACGAGTCCAGGTTTCTCTTTCTAAGGAAATATATGCCTTTTCGGGTGCGAAAATTGTATTTCATAAAAGACAACGCGCTATATCAACAGAAATTAAATGTTCCGAACGAAATGAGATTTCGTACACGACGCTTATAAAGTTTTGCGATGGTTGAATAAATTCTACGACAGGGCAAAACGATTCCAAGAACGAAATGTCACTATATCCCGTCACGCGATATAACGTGTTTGACAGTAATAACGACTGTTTTCCGCGTTTTATTCCCCGCGGCGTACGTACAGAACAAAGAGATTGCCGTCGATTCCTATCAGCTTACGCGCGTGGTTTCGACAAATCTATTATCGAGAATGCAAAAATGCGTTATGCGATCTTTATACCCTTTCTGATTTACACAGAAATATGTATTACCATTTCGAACTCTGATTGAGTCTAGACCCGTGGACATTTAAATATCACGCGACGTTCGCCGACGGGAAGCGCGACGGGCACGAGCGGAGCCGCAGGAAAGCTGCGTGGGAAAAGAGTGGGAAAGAAATGCGGTAGAGAACAATTATGCCAGACAAGAGAAAGGTCGGATCTCGTCTCGTGAAATCGAGAGAGGTCAACCGTGGCGCGACGGCTCTTGCGAAACCCGACTCGTCGGAGTGAAAAGGCCAAACGAGACGCGGAGCACGGAGTAGTAAATTCTAATTCCAATCTACCGTGTTATTTTGCGCGCGGTAGTGACCGTTTTAACATCGTTGATTCAATCGATTGCATGCAACATTAAATGAATATAAAAATATGAATTTTTTTCAATAGTAGTTTTGTCGGATGGACGTGCCTTCGAAGACAGTTTTCTCCGACCGATACTCAGAGACGGACATCTTTTTTACAACGTAATTTTTAACTAATATATGTAAGCGTAGAGTTGCGAATCTCATTCCGTCCCGGTGGCTATACTGCCAATTGTTGTACGAACGGCTTATAAATAATAAGTTTCTCCAAATTGTAGACATTTCCTTGAAAAGGACCACAATCCGGATGACCGAAACGTTGGAATTGAATCGTTAAATTAAACCACCCAGCCAGTGTAAAGTCGTTAAATAATTTCTCTTCCTGTTGATTTTATCAGGAAGTTTTAATAAATATATTGGCACGAAGCGGACTCTCATTGATGTAAGAGCAAGTCAGCGGCATTTATCTAATCTATGTATTCCAGGCTACGTTTACTACTTGAAGTCGCTGCGTGTGATTGGTGCAGCTTGTATCGGTCTCCAAGTATCAGCGCAATTTTATAAAAAAAAAAATATTAACTCAAGCACATTCCTGTTGCAGAAATTGCACAATTATCATCCGCGTATTCTTCGTTTTCATTTGACGTGGCAAAACGTAAAGATGGGATATAAATATTGAGATATCGAATTGTCTCCCAACAACTAGCAAACTGAATTCAACTAAAACATTAACGCGTACATTTTCCTAATATTGAATTCATTACACAAAAATGAAACGTGAGAATGTCTATTGTGTGCGCAAAGTGTCTCCAGAGAATACATTTGTAACGATTCTTTATCGCCTCCTTTCTCAACTGACAGATACCTCGTTGTCCGCAAATCATATCTAGCCAACTGACTCTATCGAATAAGATAATCAACGCTACGGGCACGTTTCGGCGGAATCATATTTAGCCATTACGCGATGCCAATGGTCGGCCGGGAGTCAATGAATCGCTTAAACTCACAGTCAGTACACATCGCCGGTACATTGTGTAACAGAGAGGCCGTGGTCGGCGCTACGAAACAAAGAGCGCGTGTGTGGGAAAGTGCGCGAGAGCGAGCGGAAAGTGAATCTCCCTTTGGCACGCACGTATCGCGGCTGCATCGCTCGAGCCTTCGATCGCGATGCCTGCCGACAAGCACGTCAGTTGTCCGCCAAAGTTGAAGCGTCAAGTTTAGCATAGTTCGCCAAAGTCAATTAGCAAGTTATTGCCCTGCCTGCAAAAGGCAATTTCCCGTTGCTGCTCGAATCTTATCGCGCTGTCTGAAGGTCTTGGCCCGTCTATCCGGAAGAGCATCCGAGCTACCTGTGCTGCACGATATCGCGTCCATCAATTTTTTAACTCGCTTATCGTAAGTAAAGAGGTAAAAAAAATCGGGAGCGGTACGATTAATGGTTTCCGTCGAGAAAACGTAGTCCCCTATTTATACGTGTCGAGAGACATTTACAATACCTCCTCGAGATAATTCGGTAAATTTGCTTGCGCTTATCGATTCAACGTAAAACCAGCTGTTTCAACGCCTCTCCCGATATTAAATAACAAAGGACCATCGGTGCGAAATTGAAATTCATGTGTCGCGTTTCTCAATAAAGCTCCGGAGTGCACGTTCGAATTATTAACGAAGTTGAATTCAAATAGCAGAGGAAAGTCCCCTGTTACGAGATATATTCTCCTAATGTAACCTACACTGATCAAAAAATATCTTAATCTAAAAAAATATTGCTTTACTCAAGTAAATTTTTCATTAGGTGGGTCCTAATAGCTTATTAACTTAAATTTAAAAAATTAACAAATTAAATCATACATTGCTTTAATTTAAGTATTTATGAAATATCAAAGAATAGATCATTTTTAATTAAAAAAATTTTACTTTAATTCTATAAAATGTTTACTGAGATGTAATTTTCACAGCGAAAAAAGTGGATTTCTTATTAAAAAAAAACAATTATTTCATTTAATAAATTTCTATATCTCATGAAATCTTTATTTGAATGTAGAAAATGTAACGATTTAAATTAATTTACTTAATATAATACATAGATTTACTGGAAATTTGATATTTTTATTTTAATAGAATAAATATTTTCTTCAGTAAAAAAATAATTTTAAGTAAATCTATTTACTTAGTTTGAAAATTTTTTTTGTCAGTGTAGCAGCTTTTCAATATTCAATTTCACAAATCTTTTTCGCAACAATTGCACAATGATGAACTTTCCAAACAACAGATTTCACTCCGATGGAAATAAATTAATGCTGGAACGAATCGATGATGTCTATTAATTTAGCAAAAACCCCCGCAGTCTCGTATTAGAAGCCTATCTTATAATAGAGGACTCTCCTCTAATAAAAACAGTCAGAGCAGGTGCGCGAAGCGTCGATAATGTTTGTTATACCTAGCTGTCCGTCTATTAGACAGGCGACGGTCTATACGTTAATAACACGTCCGCGTCGAAGACTCGCCACTACGCGTGATGTTGCCATACGCGCTTGTCTATTTGCGGTAACCGTCCCTGAACACAAGAATTACGTCAGGAACACGTGATTATTCGGACTTCGTAATGGACCATATTCACCTCCCACGAGAGTGATCCGTCGAAGATGCGCGATCGAGCACCTGCTTACCGTCGGCGCGTATTTATAGACGCGTCAGCGAGAATCTTTTATACCAGTGACGCGATGCTTCTCGAAGAAAAGACCCAGATATGATTTGCGAGAACAAAGTCTCAAGTCGCGCTACGAGATGCCGGCAGATAATTGATCCGATAATTAAAATTGAAATGCAAATGTTTCTGAGCGATGATGTAAATCGACAAAAATAGTAAAATAATTCAATGAAGTGCGTAGTAAAGTGATTTGCACGTCGCTGAGAACCTGCGAATGACAAGCAGGCGTTTCAATCACAGACTTCTATATATTACTAGACTGCTACCTTCGAGCTGAAGAGCGAGGCAAGAGTTCCGCCATGTCTTGCTAGGTAAATAAAGTAGTATGTGTGCATCTGTGTGTCACTGACACACCAACAAGTCATGGCGGAAATTTTGCCTCGCTTTTCAGCTCGAAGATACCAGTCTAGTAGTAGAGGAAAGTCCTCTGATATGAGATTGTAGGTTTTTAACGTCCAAATTCAATCGCAAATCTTTTTTCGCAACGATTACACGATCTGACGATCAATTTTCCACTAAACAGATCTCACTCCAAGGGCAATATATTCATGATGGAACCAACATATGATGCCAATTAATTTAGCAGAAACCCATATTAGGAGCCTATGTCGTAACAGGGGACTTTCCTCTGTACAGAAGCCTGTGGTTTCAACGCGAATGCGTTCGGACGAGAATTCGCACGCCGGGCAACATACCGCAACTTGATGACCGTTTTGTGCGCGGGCGGATAGAGATCCTCGTCCGGGATCATCGCGGATCCTAGCCGGCGGCGGGCCACGATACCGCTTGCCACGACCGAGCGCGTCTCGCTTTAAAGCGCCAACTGCGACGGTTGCCTCGACGCGTTTGGCCTCGACGATGTCGTAAAAATTACTGCGTAAAATCGCTCGTCTAGGATTCTCCCTGCAAGCTCTCCTCCACCTTTTCCCGCGTCGCGATTTGGTGCTTGACTCCAGTGGGGGCGATACGCGATCGTGCAACGCGATACAATGTCAGGGCCGCCGCGTTGACGTAACAATGCACCGCGATGCACCGTAAAAGCGTGCGTCCGCGTCAAGTGACAACTTTATCTCGAGTACTACGTGGGGGAAAAAAACGTTAATTCACGTCGGCGATTCACGTGCGTGACGTGCCGATTGCGTAATCGGCCACTGCGAGAGAGTAAAGAATTTCAGGAACAAGTCATTTCAACGACCGCAATTTCCAACGTAAACCTACGTCTCTCCGAGACACGCGGGTACGAACTCCGCGGGTACGTTGACTTATTTTGATCGGGTGAAATCCCGGAATTTAACGCCGTTTTGTTCATCTTCCGCGTTCCCATCTCACTTCTTCGAACTTGTTTCGAGCCGCGAACAATGCCGCATTCAGAGGATGCGACCGCGCGCGTATATCGGCGTGTCCGTCGAAAACGCGGTGAACGCCGTCCACTGTGCGTTCAACGAGACGCATGCGATGTAATTGCGTAATAGACATCGCTTGTAAATCCCGCGTGTGCGACACGAGCGGTCGGGCTTCCCGCACTTTTTTTTAAATACGCCGGGTTGGACACGAACGTGACTATCGTCCGATTCTGCCAATGTAGTTTAACTTCAATCTCGGTTTAATTTTGTAAACCGAGCCTGTACGTAGTCGCGAAAGGGTTAAAACGTACGATCGGGGGCTTTCGGGCTTCACTGCCGCGACAATGGGGCGATCTCGACGGCGAAAGTTTCGCGCGGCCGTGGCTACGAACGCATGCAAATCTCCCAACGCACCGAGCACTCGCCGGAGATCGTATCCGCCTCGCTCTCCGCGCGGACGAGCCCCGCCAAAGGGGGGCTCTCCTGGTGCTTCGCGAGTGCAATGACGGAATCGCTATAAATAGAGGTTGAAATGCGCGAAACGACTGCATCGATGCAAAAATGCAGAGCCAATCTGCGAATCGCCGCGGCGTGACCGAACCCGCGCTCCGACACTGAAAAATGGCGCGCGTCTCGCCCGCTGCCGATGGTTTCGTGACAAAGAAAAATCGTGCGCCCTCACGAAGGCTCGTATCCCGTAAGTTTTCTGACGCGATGACATTTAACGTTTGTTTTACCGAAACTGGATATAAGAGCGGAACGTTCCGAGTGTTCGAGGCAGCGACAACGTAAATTAATTAATCACGCAAACGAGCGGCTTTACGACGCGACGGCCTACAAGTGACATCATCTGTTTTTCCATACCGCGCGGTTTCATCCTCTCGCCAATTTTGCCGGTGATATTTTCCAATCGTCTCGTGACCGAGGATACTTCAACGCAGCGTTTCTCAAACTTTTTCGCCCCGCGGTCTCCCAAAACGTAGAGAAAATCAAATTAACGCTCTGCGTCCCCCCTGCAAGAATCCAAGAGGGTAGAGCGAGGCTACTCAGTTAAAGCTTCGTATAAGAAATTTTATAAGAAACTTCCATGATTACTAGATCATGTCTAGCAAATTAATTTATTTAAATTTATAAGATTATCATTTCACAATTTCCCTCTTGTGTTACAGTGTGATTGTGTTACAGTGTGATTTGCAGTTTGAGAAACGCTGCCTTGACGTATCTATACAAATTACACATTACACAACGCTCCTTTAAAAAGAAATCGATCCGGAGTCTTTGGCCCATATTCTGAAACCTCTTTTATCGGTAAAAGCGCCTCTAAAAGTGGCTTCTAGCTAATCAGAAGGCTTGTTAGCCACTTTTAGACCCAGTTTTTCATGTTTTGGTTAACTGTTAACCAGAGAGAGTTAGTCGACTCTCCATCTTTTTCAACATTATCTAAGACAGAGAATAGACTAACTTCTGCACGGAGAGAATTTGTCTCTTCAAATTTACCCCGAAAATCGTGGTACCCCGAAAAAAAATTTCAAAGAATTTTATGAGTTTTCTAAATGTTACCATAAATTTTATTCGTAAAACAAAGTTCTCATAAAGTTCTTCAAAATGCCATGTTGTCCCACGATTGCATGACTTTCGGGGTAAATTTTAATAGAACATTCTCTCCGTGTGGTTAACAATTAATCAGAAAACGAAAATCCCAGCCTTCGAGGCGCTTCTATTGATAAAAGAAGGTTCAGAAAACGGGCCATCGTCTGAAAAAGTTAAACTGCATTCGCACGACACGCGCACGATCGATCGATTGGCAAATCCCCTTAATCGCCCCGACTGTCGAGTCACGGAACTCGTGGTACGAAGCATCGACGGATGTTTATCGCGCGAAAAGAAACTATTGTACACTTTTTTTCCAGACGCATCGGAAACCGATGGCGCCAAACCTGCGGACGACTGTTAACAATCGTCGCGAGTTATCTCAATGCCGGGCGTGCAGCATCGAACGAGATGGAAATTACTCTTGAAAATAAGTCGGGGAAAAAAGCGGACGTGAAGCCTCGCGAGTACGCAGATAACGATCGAGCGGAAATAAGGGAAAGAATTCAACGCGAGGATACGACGCGCACTCTCGTAAGCCCTCTCTGATCCTCTCGCGCGTCTACGACAGACTGCACAAATTAGAGCGAATTCGATTGCCTGCACTAGTGCGAGCAATCGAATTCGCTATTAGATTTCTTCGCGAGGAAGGATCGATACCGCCAATGTCAGCCGTATTATCCGCGACCCACGCTAATTCTTTCTCCGTGCGGCGTACGCCCGACTTTCTTTTCAGCCTTTTGATTCCGCGGAAAAAATCGTATTACTGGGGAAAGTTACTTTATCAAAGTATCTAGTTACAGTTTTTTTCGCTGAAAATGTAACTAGAGTTACAAGTTACCAATTCTAAAAAGTAAGGCGTTGCAGTTACTAAAAGAGTAACGAATCGTTACTTTGCAGTTACTTTCTTGCAATAAAAATATCAAATCTGCGTTTGAATTGTAGAGTCGATAAAGGCGTTTATGCGCAAATGCAAGACCTAATGCGAGCTGTAGAGGTTTAAAAAACATACAAATGTAACTATTAAATTAGTTACCAGTTATCAAAAAATGTAACTGAGTTAAGTTACAGTTACAGATGGAGAGAAAGTAACGAAGTTAAGTTAGAGTTACCAAGAAAAAGTAACTGTAACTTCGTCACAAGTAACAAGTTACTTCCCAACCCTGCTCGTTTACTAGGAAAAACGACAACCATGAAAAGAGCTGTTTACGCGACTGAGCTTGAAAAGACCAAGGGCGAGCGAATAACGCACGAGTGACGATCGGCGTAGTTGAAGTAGAGGAAAGTTCTCTATTACGAGAAACGTTTCCAATATAATAATCTCATCGACGAATATTGAATTCTTCACCGAGAGACTTCAATGATAACTTGGCCATGTCTGGCAATTTTAATATTCAAAACTCACAACGTTTCGACCCTGCTTTGTGGTCCTCTTCAAGTGATATTGTACCATATGTTCAGTGTAACAAATTAAAGGAACCGAGGCTTAAGCCTAATCTACAATGTGCTCTCTGCGTCTAGAAACATTCTATTTTGTAGCTAATGTATACGTTTACAAAATTTATGCAAGTTGATAAATTGTATATTATACATTGTATAATCGTACATTGTTGACAAATTTGTTGAGCGTTTTGATCTGTTTATATAAAATAGAATGTTTCTAGACGCAGAAAGCACATTGTAGATTAGACTTTAGGTTCACGAGAGGCAGAACATTCGCCAATGAAATTTCTCGCTTTTCACGAGTTCGCGCTAGGGGAAAAGTTCCACGATCGAGTCCCACAATCTAAATGCACGTTTCTAAACTCACTAAAAAGAAAAAGTGTCGCGGCCATTCGGTCCCTCGCCGTGCACGTACGCGACCGCAAGTTTTACGCGTGGGAAGAATAGCGCGAGCAGAAGAGAGAGTCTGGTACAACTCCGCTCCGCGTGTAACTCGCGAGGGACGACCTCGGAGCCTCGCGCGCGATCCACCGGCGCCGGGGGCGTCGCGTAAACAATACGCTGCTCGTATCGGTCACCGAAGTAAAGCGAGTTCGTGCCGTCCGCGACCAAATTTCGAAATTTCGATGTAAAACCTAAGCGAGTTGCACGCCGAGAGACGCGCGAGGGGGGGAACGTAAACCGGAACGTAAGACATCTCGCGAGAACGAAAGAGAGAGAGAGGGAGACGGGGTTGATGTACCTGGTGGTGCTCTTGAAGAAGTTGTTGCTCTCGCGGTTCATCAGCTCGCTGCGGAACCGCGACATCTCGTCCTCCATCTTCCTCATCTCGGCGTCGAAGCGCTCGCGTATGTTGGAGAACTCGGTGTCGATCACGCTGAAGTCACCGAGTTTGATGGGAATGTTGCGCTTGATACCACTGTCGGCCATGTTTCTCGCCCAGGCAGCACTCTCGTGTCTCTCGTCCACTGCGTAACACTTGACGGAGGACCCGCGCGCGCCCGCCGAATCACGACTCGATCGCGAAGACGCGAGGGGGCAATCGGTTTAACGTTGGCGATCGACTTCGCACGCGTTCACGTCCGCACACCGTGTCTCGTTCCCGTCTGAGGAGTGAGCGCGGCTCGCCGGCAGCCCCTTAAATACCCGGCGACGCCGGCGAGGCCGCTCGTGGGTGTTCGGCCGCGCTCGGCCGCGCTCGGCCCGCCTCGTGATCACGCACGCGGTCGCGATCGACGGCGGCCGGAACGTTCGAACGTTTGACGCGCGCGCGATGACGACCTTATACAAATTTAATTAGACAATTAATCGCCGAATGTGCGGCAGCGAGTCGTTAGCGAAAGGTCGACGGACGCCGCAACGTCGCCGCCTACATCCTGCCCTGAGTTTCGCCGCTGCTTCATGCAAAATTCCGCATTATTTCCCCAAGATAGAGGAGGGTCCTGTCTCGTTGTTTGAAATGACTTTTTAATACTTCATTGACATGTTCGAGTTTTATGTGCGTGTGTGTATTAATAAAGTGAGAAGAAATAGAGAGAAGGGCATTTTGAGACTACACGTTTCGGATAAACTGGGCCGAATTTGAGAATCGACTCTCCCTTCTCTGGATTATGTGCGCGTTTTAACAAATACGTTACTCTCGAGAAGAGATACAGGAAAAGGCAATTGAATTTCGATACTGTGCACTGTGGCAAATTAAGAGAATCGTCTTCCCCGTTCATCGAGGGGATCCTCAACATGGTCAACTTTCTGATACGTCGCGGCCGGACTTACGTTCGCGTTAAAAACAAACAATACGTCACGCGAAAGCGTGGCCGCGCTCTTAGAATTTGCTCATATAAAGATCGCGCGTGGGCGAGCCGCGACGTCGAGAACGGCACAAAACGAATCATCGTTGCCCTCGCGCAACAGAGCATGACTAACAAATTCGCGCGATCATTTCCTTATAAACGACCCCCGCGAAAGAACAATCTCGCAAATTCCACGCACGCATCCACGGCGGAATTGCGCGGCCGGTACGGGAGACAAAGTGCACGCGGCTACGTGTAAAAATAATATCTTCGCTTTGTGTCAGGCTGACCTGTGACCCGCGTAGCAGTCAGCGTAGGAGCTTAGCAAGAAGTTACCTAATCCATACATTATTCGAGTGAATACATTTTTTGTTAGGCTTCCAAACGTAATTTCAATGATACCATATTGTTGTTGGATTTAGTCCGATTAGTGCAACACTGTCAATCTGTACACAAAAGCCACATAATTTGTCTATTACACAAATGTTTTCATGAATTGACAGTTGTAGGAGCAAAAGGTGCCAAAAGTGCAGAATCACTCCAGCATCCCCTTAACTGAAATTACCTCCACAAGCAAATACTTGTTGGTAAAATAAGAAAAATATATTTTGAGGAAACCTAACAGCCCTTTGACGTTTAACAACGTTACGTATTTGTAAACGTGCATTTAAGAAGATTATTTACAATTGGATGAGATTATTTGTAATCAGATGAAATGGTGTAATCGGTGGGACATTTTGGCTAGCGGTTACCCCCTTGGTTTCCAGTAAGTTCGACGCGACGAGACTCTCCGGCGATGCTCTGATTCGCGGGGCGAGCGTATCCTCGTGACGAGGACGAACGGCAGGACCGTATGTGTCGAGTGGGCCGCGTATATGAGAGAGGACGGGGGCGTAGAAGAGCGATGACGTGCCCGTTCCATTCAGACGCGGGAGCGACGGCGGCCCGTGACGACGCGAGGCGCCGAAATAGCGTCGGCGTCACTCACCGGCGCGGGCGGCTCGGTTTCAATACCGTAAAAGAATTCTTTCGCGCGTGACGACGCCGCACGCGGCCCCTCGCGGCCCCGCGTTCTCCCGGCTCGATGACGCGTCACGTCACGAGCGAGCGATCGCCAATTTTCGACGGACACAACGCGTCAGGAATGCGTTTCCAATCCGACTTTTGTCGACGCGGGAAATCCGCGAGCGCGCTCGTGCCTCTCGTTGCCGCTCCGGTCCGCGGACGTTATTTTAAAAAGCCGACGCGATCGGGACACGCACCGTTGTACAGCGGCGATGTAAACAATGTCCTCAATTTGTAAACCGGACGGTGATCCTCCGGCATCAACGATTCCGGTCCCCGGGAAGGGTTTTAATTTCTTTCAATTAAAATTCTCATCGGTAACAATTGCGGTCCGTGAATCAGCGCGTTAAACGATGCATTGTCGATCCTCCTCGATGAGTTATTGACTTCGACGGGACCTTTTAATTCGGTCTAATTAAACGATCAGCACCGTAAAAATTATATCATCCGCCGTTGCAGCGTCTTACGTCATCTCGAGCCCTTTTGCTTTAAAGGCCTGTGTCCACGACGCTGAAACTTGGTTCACGTTCTAGCAAGAAATGCATGGCCGATCAACTTGCAGCTTTTACGGAATAGCTGCAAGTCGATTGGCTACGCATTTCTCGAAGCTAGAACTTGGACCGAGTTCTTGTATCGTGGACACAGGCTTTAACGCGTGTTAAGCCGGTATCAGACTACTTGAGATTGAGATTAGATTGAAAATTGACCAATTAGAGTAAAAGTTACTAAACTTGAGACTAGTAAACTTGACTGCGATTGGTCAAATTTCAATCTAATCCCAATCTCAATCCGTAGTCTGATACGGGCTTTACGAAGGCTTTCTCCGAAAAAATCCGGCTGACAAACGAAATTTTTGAATTTCTTCATCAGCCCTGCAAGCTCGCAGGCAACGTCGCTGGAACTTGAAACACGTTTCTTTCAAGAGGATGATTTATGATTTTCGTCACGGGCCCAATCGAAGGCCTGAGAAGGGTCTCTTTGAAGATCGCGTATCCAGCAGTAAAGGGGGAATAAAGGACGCTGATCACGACTAACGAGAGCATCGAGGTTGACGCTCAAGTGTGTCAATGTCGCCGGCCCCGTATCTCGATCCAGACGAGATTCTTTACGGGACGACGGACTTCCTCTCTTGTTTCTGAAACGACGAGACCGGACTTTACCGGACTAGACCGCCACCGGTGTGGGGGGAACCTGACTGGTGACGTGACGTCACCTCCGTGGGGGTTTCGCCGATCGATTAAAGGCGTCACGGCGGTTCCTAATATGGATCGAAGATAAGGTCGCCGTGGGATAATAACGCCTGCCGATCGATCCCTTCCATAATTGCGCGGGATTCCACGTCGGCGACGTTTTGGAAACGTTATTTCGAGCCGTTGAATTTTAATTCCATTTCCTAATTTTAATAAACCGACACTTGCACGGCAGAATCGTGAATGAGTCTCTGACATGCCAAGCCGGTTAGCGTCGAGTTTCGTCCGCAGATTTATGTCCAAAGTAGATCAATCTTGAGGATATTATCTGTCGTAATTACACAGGGAGGTTCAAGGAGCTTGATAATTTATGTACTGAAGTTTAATTCCTACTTGGAATCTAATTTCTAATTATATCATTTTACCGTTCCAACTATAATTTATATGACTGGGAGGGAATTTGGAAATTTCTTGAATTACAATTTATTAAGAGGTCGCCTCGACGCCAGTAGAGGAAAGTCCTAGTACTTGAGACTTACGACAGAATCGTGAAGGGTCACGACAATGTCTTTGCTCAGGCCCTAAAGTTAAGATTCCATAGATGAGTTGAGCTGTGGCAACGCGTGAGGCAATGCGAGTCGACCAATCAGAAGCTTGCCGTAATCTTCCTGCGTTGAAATTGAAGTATTTTGATACTTCAATTGCCGCAGTTAAACGCGTTTATGGAGTCTTAACTCAAGTCGAACCGCAAGCCGGCAACTGTCATACAAAAGGAGAGCGTCTATGTTATCATCCAGGCAGAGCTTTACACGATCCACGATCTAAGACAAAACACAATCGCGATTCGTATTTTCGCACGATGGGGAAAAATCGATTCCACCTGTCGCATCGGCGTGTCGTATCCTCGACATTGAATCGCGAAGGGAACGGCTGGCGGTCGGAGAAATCGAATCGGACAGACGAATGCCCTCGAACGAATCTGGCTTCGGGATTCTATGCCCGTCTCGGATTCTGCCAGCTAATAATAGCGCCCTGCTAGCGCATACCGAAGAGCTACTATCTTTTCGGCGACGTCAGTTTGCTTGTTTTCCTCGTCTACGTACCGGGGGCTATGAATAATTGTCCGATCTCTCGCCGAACGCAGGCATTTCGGCGTGACGAGGAGATGCAAGCGACGCGCGCGCGGATATAGCGAACGCGAGAGAAATGCGGGGTCTACAATGCAAGTCTTAGAGTCGCAGTCTTTTGTGTGATTGGCCAATTCTTATGTGTCTGACTGAGTTGACCAATTATGCGAAGTCTACAATGCGAGTCTCGGAGTGGTAGTCGTAAGAATAGTCGACTATGATTGGTCAATTCTTGTGTGTCTGACAGAGTTGACCAATTACAGTCGATTATTCTTACGACAGCGACTTTCCGAATAGCATCGTAGACCCTGCATTAAGGCCTGTGTCCACGATGCTGGAACTTGGTCCAAGTTCTACTTTCGAAAAATGTCTAGCCAATCACCCAGCAGCTATTCCATAAAAGCTGCAAGTTGATTGGCCACACGTTTCTCATATTAGAAGCCTGTCTTAAGGCCTGTGTCCACGATGCTAGAACTTGGCCC
>NW_011967163.1:21090-59908 GCF_000949405.1 Vollenhovia emeryi | reverse complement strand
GAGTTCTAGTTTCGAGAAATGTGTAGCCAATCAGCTTGCAGCTATTCCATAAAAGCTACAAGTTGATTGGCTACACTTTTCTCGGAACTAGAACTTGGACCAGGTTCTAGCATCGTGGACACAGGTCTATATAATAGGGGACTCCCTTTACTACTTTATTTACCTAACGAGACATGACGGAAACTCTTGCCTCACTTTTCAATTCGAAGGTAGCAGTCTAATAGTATAGAGAAGTCCGTGACACCTCAGATTTGCAATGTCGAATGCGACTGTATAGCCGTTTTATAGCTTCCGATCTACTCGCCGATCGATCATCGAGTCTATAAATCAGCACGGTCGATTATCCAATGTCACCGCCGTGAATAAACTCGCACGTAACTCGCGCGGTGACAGCAGGTGATCGCGAATGAAGAATTGCATAATTGGTATCCTCATAGAAGGGCATTCGTTCCCCGCGAATTCCCAAGAAGTCGCCCGTCATCGTTCATTTCTGTAAGCGCGTAATCCATTTGACATTTCTTCTTCCGCGATGACCGGAATAAATACACGCGTGTACACCGAAGAAAAAGAACATTCTTCTTTTGAAAGTATGTTTAGACTCAACGTGAAAATTTTAAAATGAGATTATATCGCGGTGAAGAAACGAAAACTTACTTGAATGAAGCAATTTTATATAATGCAGTGAAGAAAAATAGACGTTAAAAATAATTTTCTTGAATGGAAAGGAAACGATATTGGATGATATCATATTTACATCCCATAATAAGGGACTTCCCTCTACATAATTATTATATTTTAATAATTATTATTATTATAACTGCATATTGTAATAATCAGAGTTGAAAGAGTTGCTTTACAAAAGTCAGATGGAGTGAAAGTAACTAAGTTAATTAATAAACGAATAAAATAAACGAATCCTGGCTGGGGTAATATTTCTCGCAGTAAGAATTTTAATTGCCAGATACGGTCAATAAAAATCACTGATGTTATTAATTTATTAATTACTGCTGGCGACTTTAAGAATATTCTTACTAGTTTAACTAAGTTAAGTTTGAGTTTTACCAAAACAAGTAACTATACCTGTAACTTCGTTAGAATAACGAGTTACTTGCCAACCCTGGTAATAATATTATTGTTGCTTCGTGCGGCAGGGTTGCGTTAAAACAATTGTTTAAAATGCGAACCATAATGCTCCAAGCAAGTTCCTTTCAAAACTATTCGACATTTCAGCCCAAAAGAGTAGCCGGTATTTCATCTACATATTTTTTCGCGAACATTTTTACCATCCGTCCTGCTTCCTGATCCAGTTACGACGTTTGCCGCGAGGGGCGTTAACGCACGCGACGAATGATCGAAATTGCGGACCGAAGTACCGAACTGGCCGAGCGTCGTCGTTGTAGCACGTGGTTGCGCGTGTACGTATACATCGTGCGCTATGTCGACGTCGTCAAGCATGAGGAACAACGCGAGGAATGTCAAAGATAAGGGTCGGAAGGATAAGGGCGGCGATAGGGATAAGCCACGGGAAAAGAAGTTCGACAAGAAGAAGTATCGGCTACAAAAGTACAGCAATAAATACAAAAGTATGTGCAAGATATGCGCAACGAATAGGTTAAGTTTACAGTTTATTCAACACTTGGCCCTTTTCCGTTAGTTAATCAATGGGAGGAGAGAAGGAAGAAGGCCGTGCTACGCGGATTCTACAAGGAGCTCGGCAAGAGTCAGCAAATTTCCGGGGAGGCGTCGTTGGGTTCAAATTCCAAGAACGGAGACGAGGCGAGGTGCGTAAAGCGGAGCGGGTCGAAATCCGGGATTTCAGATTTGATATTGAACGACTGTGCTTGTGTGCTCGGACAGCGCTTCGCGGCACAAGGGCAGCGCCTTTTTCAAGGCTAAGCGGGAATACCGGCGGAAGCAGGAAGAGGCCAAGAAGCGGAGAGAGGACGCCGCTCGTGTAAAGGCCGAGCGAGAGGAGGCCCTGAGGAACTACAAGGAGAAGAGGATGCGTAATTTCAAGTTGTTGTCGAAGAAGACGAGCAAGGGACAGCCGGTCATGAAGGGCAGGGTAGAGATGCTGCTGGAGAGGATACAGCGAAATGTAGACTAACTTAAGACAGAGCGCTGGTCAGAGCGAATACAGCGCAATGTTTTCGCTTTTGCCTATGTGTATATATTTATTCATCCCTCCATTTGCGGGATTCTCTCTATACGCGGGTTTTTAACGCAGTCTTTTCCATATGCAGTCCCAGTTTTACGCGGTCTCGCTTTATACGGTTGGAAAATGAAGCTAAAGTAGAAGCGCCAAATATTTCTATCCGGTCTTTGAACCGATTTTTCGCGAGTACTAGTGTGGAGCTGAACTTCCATTTCGTCTTTGGGTCACCTGACGCAGCATGGAAAGAGCTACGTGAACGAATATTCTAAATCGCGGGATGAATGTATGTTGTATGTTATGCAGCGACATGCAGAAAATATTGCAGCGATGGCAACGTTTTCTGCAAACTTCAAGTTTGCGTCACGCGAGATTGC
The DNA here is from genome assembly GCF_000949405.1 of Vollenhovia emeryi. Lineage (NCBI taxonomy): Eukaryota > Metazoa > Arthropoda > Insecta > Hymenoptera > Formicidae > Vollenhovia > Vollenhovia emeryi. Next base: position 57,379 of record NW_011967163.1, on the reverse strand, counting down.
CTCCGAACTCGTCGTGTTATCACTGTACATTTTATGTAACTGTATGCAATGTACGGAAGACGACGCAGTCGCACGTTTTCAAATTCTAACGAAATAGAATAGCGAAAATAAAAACTGACAGAAAGATGGTGTTATTCTTCGAACCTCGGAATGACAACAGTTTTATGAAGTACGAGTTGCAGTCGCAGTTCCTATACACGGAAAACCATCGCCTAGCAACGAGACGAAAGGGCGCTTATCTCTCGCGCCTAGAGAACATCCGCCGTCCGCGCCAGCGAACTGAGCGAACGCAAACGCGGCTGATCGGGAAAGGGGGATAATTTTGTTTTCGCCGAGCGAATCGATCCCTATCGACGCCGCAACCTTTCGCATTGGAATCGCGGCGCGCGGACGAGAGAGAGAGAGAGAGAGAGCGGAGAAGCGGCGGGCTGGCCTGGCGCTGGCTCTCTCGAGCCGGCGTGCGTGTGTGCCCTTTCGCGGCGCGATCAATCGCGGGGCGACCGCTGCGCCGCGCCGCGCCGCGGCGACGTGCGGCGTTCGAAATACGAAATTCCACGCGCCAGCGTGGATCGCGCGCGTGCGCGCTGGCATTTTCGACGGGCGGCCGTGTCGCTCGTCGGCCGCGCGACGGACGACGGGGGACGGACGGGGACGGGGCCAGTCGACGGTTGCAAATGGCGACAGCCACGAAGTCTCTGGCACGGGCTCGCGACTAGTTCCACGCCTACCGTGCGCCCCGCGAGCGAGCCGTGCGCGAACGCAGCCCCAGCGCGCCCAGATCGGTATGTAAAGTCCCCAAGCTCGGTAGAAGCTCCCGGCGACGCGGCGCTGCGTCGCCCCCGGGAGTCCCCCGGCGAGCGCTCCAGTGCACCGCCGCGCGCGACAGCTCGGGCGACGAAGGGCACCCGCGCCGAGGGTGCCCGCGCCTTCCTCGCCTCCCTGCGACCCACGGAGCCGCCTGCTCCGTTTCTGGCTCCGCTCCGCGATCGATACGCGCGATCGTCCCTGCCGACGTCGTGCGATCCGCGTACGCGTTCTCCTCCTCCTCCTCCCCCCCCGCCCCGTTCCCACCGCCCCCCGTCGCTAGCCGGGACGGGATCCCTCCGGGTCGTGTGCGCGCCGCTGTCAAGTTATCACCCGCGCCGGCTCTCGCCGACTCCTGGAGCGGACTCGTCGCCCGAACGCCCCGCGGCCTCCCCCGGCGGCTGAACTTTACACTCCGCTCGGCGCCGCGTACCGCCCGTACTCCGTTTCCCCGACAGCGCCGCCGAGGCCGGGGAGAGAAAGAGAGAAAGAGAGAGAGAGAGAGAGAGAGAGAGAGTGGCCGCGGAGGGGAAGCGGAGAATTAGTTTTGTTAAAAGATTGTAAAAGACGCGGCAGGCACGCACGCACGGACGGACGCGGCGATAGCGACGGTGGCAGGGACCCGCGCGCGCGTCCCCGCCGTTGCGTCACGTCGTTTTTAGTGAGCGAAACAAATACCAATTACAGTATATCTGCGCCGGAGCGCGATCTCTAAAGCGTCTCAGATTGGAGGGGAATGAACGTCCGAGTGTCCTCACAAGCTCTCTCGCTCTCATTCGCAGGTAGTCTTGAGCGAGACGAGGCAAGATGCCGGCCGTCAGAGGAGATGGTATGCGTGGACTGGCGGTATTCATATCGGACATCAGGAACTGTGAGTAACGTCGCTGGCCGGTGCGCCGCCTTTCTTTCGCTTCTTTTTTCCTTCCCCGTCCCCCGCCGGCCCCCCCACGGCGACGTGTCCTACGAGTTTTTCTACTTTATTAATCGCCGCCGTTATGTAATGCCGGCGTTTCTTCCGCGGCTCCGGTTCCTCCTCGCGGAACGCCGCCGCTCCCTCCCCGCGCGCCCGGCGTTGTCAACGACATTTCTCATTCACTCGCGCGATAATGTGCCATTGAAACTGACGCCAGTGCGTGCGACGGGTTCGACACTGCCGAGGAGCAGGAGAAAGGGGGCGGTGTTCTGATACAGGCCTATCTTCTTGATACAGGCCCGGCTCTCAATATCAATCTGCGGCACGTTGGCGGCGTTAGTTGAAAAATTTTATTTAAAAAAAATGAGCGTCTTCGTAATTGACGGCCGGGCGTGCGGTTTTGCGCACAATTATGCGTATTGTTTATTTATAACTGTCCCCGCGTCCCTCAGATAAGGGGTTCGAGCCAGTTGGCAATTGCTCTTGGTTCATTCAGACTCTCCTGCCGACGTATTATTTCTGATTGTCAGCGATTAAAAATCCACTGATGTTAACAGCGAGAGTGCACCGCGGTGCGTTCATTCGCTTCGGGTCGAATCGCCGAAAAGCATCTACGTTTATAAACGATCGAGTGATTCTGCTCCATCCCCCAATTGTTGCGAATTAACGCACCGTACAAAGCAATGTACCGCGGCAGAAAACTTTTGTTATTTTAACGTACGTTTTTGCTTATACGACAAGGGATGCATTTTTATGGTATTTGCGATTGCGAGAGGTAGATACTGCCTTGTCCGTTTAAAAATCTTATACCGGTGTTACCAGGCAAAAGTAAAGAGGCAGAGGTCAAGAGAATTAACAAGGAACTGGCAAACATACGCAGCAAGTTTAAAGGGGACAAGACGCTCGATGGATACCAGAAGAAGAAGTATGTTTGCAAGCTGCTGTTCATCTTCCTTCTCGGCCACGATATCGACTTCGGACATATGGAAGCGGTCAATCTACTTTCATCGAACAAGTATTCGGAAAAGCAAATTGTAAGTACGACCGTTGGAGTCGCCTTACGAGACGTGTAGTAATTACACGCTACCTGTGTCGTACAATTCCAGGGATATCTCTTCATATCGGTCCTAGTGAACACCAACAGCGATCTGATCAAGTTAATCATCCAGAGTATAAAGAATGATCTCGCCTCGCGCAATCCGATTCACGTTAATCTGGCCCTGCAGTGCATCGCGAACATCGGCAGCAAGGAGATGGCGGAGGCCTTCGGCAATGAAATTCCAAAGCTGCTCGTCTCAGGGTACGACGTATATAATGTATTTGCTGCTACGTGCGGCCCGCGTCGAGGCCTGTGTCCGCTTGGCCCCGAGTTCTAGCATCGTGGACACAGGCCTTCGTACTTGTCGCACAGTCTTGAAATGTCCCGTTCCGCAGAGATACCATGGACGTCGTGAAACAGAGTGCCGCGCTGTGTCTGCTACGGCTGTTACGGACAGCTCCCGATGTCGTACCTGGCGGCGAATGGACGTCGCGTATAGTTCATCTGCTGAACGACCAACATCTGGGCGTCGTGACGGCCGCGGCGTCGCTCATAGACGCTCTCGTAAAGAGAAATCCCGACGAGTACAAGGGCTGCGTCAGTCTTGCAGTTTCGAGATTGAGTAGGGTACGTTTAAGCGCGTGCGATTAGATCGCGCAGCAATAAGACTGTTATCTGACAGTGATTCCGCGATTGCAGATTGTTACATCGAGTTACACAGATCTGCAGGATTACACATATTACTTTGTACCGGCCCCGTGGTTATCCGTCAAGCTGTTACGTTTGCTGCAGAACTATACACCGCCAGGTAACTAATTCATATGTGCAATATCGATGTACCACACAATATATTGTATAATATATTTATATGAAATCTATATTTGGATCTACTATCGCAGCCGAAGATCCAGGTGTGAGAGGCAGATTAAACGAGTGTCTAGAAACAATATTAAACAAAGCTCAAGAACCACCAAAGTCGAAGAAGGTCCAGCACTCGAACGCGAAGAATGCTGTACTCTTTGAAGCCATTAGTTTAATTATCCACAACGATAGCGAGCCGAACCTCCTTGTACGGGCATGCAACCAGCTCGGGCAATTTTTATCGAATCGTGAGACCAATTTGCGATACCTGGCACTCGAGTCCATGTGCCACTTGGCTACTTCGGAATTCTCGCACGAAGCCGTAAAGAAACACCAAGAAGTAGTGATATTATCCATGAAGATGGAGAAGGACGTTTCTGTGAGGCAGCAAGCAGTAGATCTGCTGTACGCAATGTGTGATAAAAGCAATGCCGAGGAGATTGTTCAGGAAATGCTGAACTATTTGGAAACAGCCGACTACTCGATTAGAGAAGAGATGGTCCTTAAAGTAGCGATTCTAGCGGAAAAATACGCGACTGACTACACTTGGTATGTCGACGTTATCCTAAACCTGATTAGGATAGCGGGCGACTACGTCTCCGAGGAAGTTTGGTATCGGGTTATTCAAATAGTTATTAATCGGGACGACGTTCAGGGTTACGCTGCGAAAACCGTCTTCGAGGTAAAATATGTCAATTTTTTCCCCCCCTTGTTAAAATTATTGCATGTTCTACATATATCCTATGCTTTACAGGCACTGCAAGCACCTGCTTGTCACGAAAATATGGTTAAAGTCGGTGGTTATATACTTGGAGAGTTCGGTAATCTCATAGCTGGTGACCAGCGGTCTTCTCCAGCTGTTCAGTTTCAACTATTACATTCCAAAGTAAGTACCTTTTCCATTCGCAAGAAAAGTGTGTACCACACCGAAAATATATTACAAATCTGTCTCTTGCAGTATCATTTATGCTCTCCTATGACTCGAGCATTGCTGCTTTCGACGTACATAAAGTTTGTCAATCTGTTCCCTGAAATACGAAGCCAGATACAAGACGTCTTCAGGCAGCACAGTAATCTACGTAGCGCGGACGCTGAGTTGCAACAGAGAGCATCGGAATATTTACAATTGAGCATTATCGCTTCAAACGACGTCCTGGTACGTAATGTGCGACGACTGAAAAATATGAGCCTCGCGTCATTGACATGTCTGCTCCCGTAGGCCACCGTGTTGGAAGAAATGCCGGCGTTCCCCGAAAGAGAATCCTCTATCCTCGCAGTTTTAAAGAAAAAGAAACCGGGTCGAGTACCGGAGAACGAAATTAGGGAGAACAAGAGCCCAGCGCCGAACGCTAATCATCATGCTGAGCCTCCCGCCACTGTTGCAACCGTGACAGTTAACAATTCTTCTGCTGATCTACTAGGGTTGTCGACTCCACCTTCGTCTCAACCGTCTAGCAATACAGGCGTGTTGCTCGATGTTCTGGGAGATATTTATAACATGCCAAATAAACTTGGTGCTACCAACGGCACCCAAAATACATACAATCCGAAAAAGTAAGACACGTTATCAGAGATCAAACATTTTTCCGTAAGATATCAATATTAAAATGTTGTAATAATTAATTATTATTCAAATTATCTTTTCCAGGTTTGTCTGCAAAAATAATGGTGTCTTGTTTGAAAATGACTTGATACAAATCGGCGTAAAATCAGAGTTTAGACAAAATCTTGGACGCGTAGGTCTTTTTTATGGAAACAAGACGCAACACGCATTGCACAGTTTTCAACCACAATTGTCTTGGACAGACGAGAATCAAGCGAAACTAGCTGTACAAGTCAAACCTGTTGATCCTATATTGGAAGCTGGCGCTCAGATTCAGCAAATGATCAATGGAGAATGTATTGATGATTATAACGGTGCGTTGCTTTGACATTTTTTTGCAAATATTTAACAGTTAACATCTGAACATCTTTCATTACGTGTGATATCTCTTACAGATACGCCGAGTATGATTATCTCCTTCATTTACAACAATGTGCCACAGAAGATCACGATGAAGTTACCATTAACAATTAATAAGTTCTTCGAACCGACAGAGATGAATGGAGAATCATTCTTTGCAAGATGGAAAAATCTTGGCGGGTACGTGACATAAACGAACCGCGTTTGAAATTGATTCGAATAGTTCCAGATCGGCTTATCGTGCATTGAATTTATTTTTCAGAACGAATCAACAACGATCGCAGAAGATTTTCAAAGCGCAGCAACCGATGGATCTAACGCAAGTACGCACGAAACTACAAGGATTTGGAATGCAATTGCTCGATGGTATCGACCCGAATCCCGATAACTTTGTCTGCGCCGGTATCGTTCATATGAGAGCGCAGCAAGTGGGTTGCCTGTTGCGCCTTGAACCTAATAAACAAGCCCAGGTAATTCGTCAAGCTTTCGAGAGATTCGATATCGTAATAAGCGTGTCTTTATTTAACTGCGTATTCTTATTTTGCAGATGTTTCGTTTAACAGTACGTTCGAGTAAAGAATCGATGTCGGTAGAGATCTGTGACCTGCTGGTGGACCAATTTTAAACGGCCTAGCAGGCGTAAATATTATATCGAGAAATTAGCATTACGTCGTGAGAGGACATATCATTATCGAACGATGATGTCATCTCGCGTCGTTCAAAAAGATACTGATGGTTATTTGTTAAGAAATCTTTGCGTTGTACCCAAGCTTACACTCATAACGCTCTTGTATAAGATCTATATCTCCGTGTAGGTAGTTTCGTGTCATTGTATATCATTTTATCGAAGAGGCATAAGTTTGAATCAGGACTATCGAAATCAGGTACAGAAGGAAAGAGGGGATGTATATGAACTGGCTATGACAGACAGTATTATCTCATAATTGAGGATACTAAGGTGTGGATCTACTTTGAATGCGTCTACATCTTACATTACAATTTACAATTTAAGCGAATGAAGCAAGAATGCGATATAGAGAAGGGGAATGTAAAGCTAGATATTTTAGTTACGGATAATGTACGTACTGTAGAAACACTCGAGCCGAATCATAGAATCAAAGCGAGTAAGAGTTTTCTTTTTTTTACTGAGTTTTATAACACAAGTTGCTCCCTCCGTATCGTTACAATTTGTATAGTTTTTAAACATCGATTGAGCTTTGTTCGTTGAGAGTGGAACATCTCTCTTTGCACATCATTTTATTTTCTATCGTTTTGTACCTACGCGTCGTGAGTTCTGTTCGTATTCATGCATTGCTCGCATCGATATTTTGCCATGAGATTGCCGCGTGAGCGAGCGTAGATTTGGGCACAATGACAGTAGTTGTATAATATGAGCTGTTTAACTATAGATATCCCTATATTTAACGGAGCTGCGAATTCATTGTGTATAATTAATAGTTTATATTTAATTGTCTCTGTCCCAATCTTGATTTGGAAGAATGTCCTACATTTTCTATCATTGATATTGATGTATAAATCCATGGCTGGTCATTTCTACGTTTGGAATATGTGATGTGGAGGTATATATCGTATTAGTAAATCATTAATTGAAATCTAAAATCTGTTTTGCAAGTTAACTATTTGTATCTGTAGAATTACGTTTTATTATCTTCAGAGTCTTGCGTAAGATGTATATTTCAGTAGAGTGTACAACTCTCTGTACAGATAATATTTACTAATGTGTTGAAGTTTTGTGGAAATGCATTTTATAATAATAACAGCGGGAAGAGCAGCTCTAAATATGATTTAAATATTGCTTTACGACGATCGACGATACGTTATCGATTTTGTAGGGCTTTACACAATTGTACATATGAAATTGATCACAAATGGCTATAAAGATTTTCAGGATAGATTGCGCTAATTCGTAGCCATAAAAGCTCAAATTTCTTTCTTATTCTTCAATTATGCTTTACTTTTCAGGGAAGTAAGATGTATATTTTTCATATTCATGTAGTGTGTAAATCCATGTTCCCATTATACTCCTTTTCTCTCAGAACTTAGATTATCGTATATTAGATGTATTTTAATTACAGTATATACAGGTCGAGAGAACACGGCTCTATCAGTTTTTTTACGACTTGATTTATCGCATAATGAGATTTTATTATTATTATTACCTTTCTCTTTTTTCTAATGTTATTTTACGATACACGATAGGATATTTTATTGTTAGGTGTATGATTACAATTGTTAAATCATAAGCAATGTGAAACGAAATATCGGCGTTTTATATTCTCACTCCTCTCGTTCTCATAAAACAATATTTCAGAGATTGTTAATATAATATTAAATTACGTATAAATTGCTGTAAAATATTAATACTTTTAATATATTGGTACTCTAATATATAATCCAAATTAAAATTGTAATCTATAAATTATTATAGAGAAAGAGAGAGAGAGACAGACAAAGAATTTGCTGTGCTATATCATTATAGATTTTTCTTAAATATTATTAAATGTAATATATGCAAAATTTATGTATAGATAATTTGTGTATTTTATATATTTGAATTTATGATGATATTTAAATCGCGATCTTCTTTTAGTCGTTCGATAATTAAGGTACGAATCAAAATTACATGAAATTTACTTTTAAACAGGAAAAATTACTAGAAAGAATAGAGAAATGTTTGTTTTTCCACACAGCCGTCGTATATATGTCGAGACATTAATCTCAGCGTTTCACAAGTCTAAACATTCCTTCGTGATAGTTTTCTTGTCCAAGGTTCATGAAATACCACAAAACTGTGATCTTCGATGTTTCTTATCCTCAAATCTTTTTCCTAATAAGAAATTCTTAATGGACCGAGAGACAGAAAGATGACGAGAAGAGATTGAAAGTGTGGAGCTTCTTACATCTGCAGAAATTTTTAAGTGTAATTTGAAATAAAGAATATATTGTTAATATATTATTATTTCACATTATATACAATTTGTATATGAAATACACTTTAAAATGTCTACGTGCATGAATTTCTCTCTCTCTGTCCAAACTATACATTAAGAACATGTTGTAATTTCTATTGATTTCCTGCCTGCGATAATCGACTTTTATTAACGAATTTCGTGATTCATACAAGTTTTTATATGTCGTTTTACCGAGCTTTATTCTTCCGAATTTTATGCGTCTAAAAGCGTTGCGAAGATTGATTGACGTGGACCCTCGACCAATTATTGACCACCAGTCATGGATTTTGCGAGGAAGTTTGATAACATTAGTTTTAGAAAAAGACAGTCAACGATATTTATGATAATGATATCCCCCCCCCCCTCATTCGTATTATTATATAGAGCCCGCGTTTATTATATAGAGATGAGAATCGTGTTGCGCTTAGATTTAAAGGGCCCACGCGTGATCCAACGATTTACGTAGCAAAAGACTATTGCACAAATCAAGCTCGTGCTATACGTAAAATTAAATACACTAGAGAAATATCACGCGAAATTTATGCAGATCGATAGATCGTGCGCGGGCCGTTTCACATTCAAATGAAAGTTGCGTTAATATATATATATAATATACATACCTTTATATTATATATAAATACAAGAATTATATATATATATATATTAAGAGAAATGTGTGGCGACACACAGTTGTTAGATTATCACGCGGCGATGCCCCAATCTGCTGACGATCGGGGCCGTCGACGTCGGTACGATTCGATATTTGACTATAACACGTGCCGAATATCCGAATAACTCGAATACCTCGAATGTCCATCCGTGCGACTCGTTGTTACCCGTTAGAATTCCTCGGTCAGCCGAAATACTCGCAGGGTCGCGCGAAGCAACGTAATATGAGACACTCTTCCTACGGTCTGTCGCGTTTCGCATCTCGCATTAGAGCCTATATCTCACCTTCTGCTTTAGGATTATTTATGAAACGTCGGGACGTTCTAATATTCGGATGTTCGAACGTGCAGTCCTAAAAAATACTCGTCTGTTCGCGCGAGATAAATTAAAGAGAAAAAAAAAATAAAAAAAAAAGAGTGTGTATGTGACCGCGTTGCGCGGAGGTGTCTACCTTCTCGCGCCGTCGTTCTGTGTCGTTGTCTCCTTTTCATTGCGGTCTAATCGTGTACAGATTTAATGTAGAAATTTAGACCTACCGCGAGCAACTGCCGAGATGGGTTGACGAGCGCGAAGAGGGAGGAAGCGCCGGGCCGGGCGAGTCGCGGACCGGATTTTCGGCTACGATCGCACGCGCCGGCCCGCTCGCGCTTGCACGAACGAGCGTATTGTATGATAATACCATAGCAGGATTGCGACTTTCGTCCCTTTGTAATTAACGGTGCTCGTCGTATTTATTTCCTCGTGTAGCGTATGCATATATGGGTGTTGCCTCGCGTGGTTTTTGACCGTCGTGACCTCGAGGTCAGAATTAAAGTTAACGAGCGTACATTGGTCTTGATCTCCAGCTGCGATTATACTTGTTTTACGTTACTCTCCTCCCGGCGCGCAGCGACCTTTCGTAGGACTTTTCGTTCTAGTTACGCACGTGGCACATCGTTCGAATACACGTTATTTCTTTTCTTACGCACACATAGGTATATGCACATATTACGAATTCGCCGTTCGATTTAATATCCATTCGAATTCCGAGGGGAAACTTCACGGGAGTTTCGAAGTACACCGTAGTTTCTACATTCAATCTTTACGCGAGAACAGCGTTTAGTCCCGTAGCGTGCGTTCGTTTTCGCCCTTCTTTCTCTATCTTCCGAGTACCGCCCTAGCCGATTCCTACGCAGAATAAATCGTGCAAGCGTTCTTTCCCCGGATCACCGATTTATTTTGTATCGTTTAGCTTTGTATGTACACGTACGTTTATAAGACATTATTGATTTATATCATAAAATAATATATATACATAAATATTATCTCTCATACAAAAATGTGCCTACTTTCTTGTCCCACGACAACAGGTTTCCCCGTTTTCCAAGTTCAATCACACCTGTGTGTGATTAAACGGCTCGTTTCACTTCAATTAACGTACAAATTCTCACAAGACGTGCCGAATGTTGATTTATTGTAACCTTTAAGCCTAATCTACTATGTGCTCTCTGCATCTAGAAACCTTCTATTTTACATAGACAAATCGAAACGCTCAAAAAATTTGCAGACAATGCACGATTGTACGGTGTCTAATGTATCACCTTAAAAAACAACCTTTTTATAAAAAAAAGGATTAAAAAAGACGCCAAGTATAAGCGCCATCAAATCAAGAATTATATAATTTAATTATTTGGATATATTTTGTTAGAAAAAAAATGGTATTGCCTCTACAAAAGTAATGATATCGTCAAGTTGCGCCAACTAAAATGGATATTTGTACGAACTAGATACTTAATTATTTTTGATATTAAAATTGTATAATCCTCCTGCGCCAATTTTTCAAACGTATTGGCTGCAAAATAGAACGTTTTTAGACGCAAAGAGCACATTGTAAATAAGGCTTTATAACTAAACTACCGCGAAAACATATTTTTTATTTAGAAGGCAGAAAAGGGAGACCAGGAAAGACACTTGTCTCGTCGGGAAAGCGTTCTGAAAGCCAGGGACGCATAACGAATTGGAACTGGGGCTAATTATAAAGGTACGAGCAATCGTGTGAGCCATTTGTCACGAAACTGCGCTTTCACATTCGATAATTAACTGTCTCGTGTATGAAAATTCATTCTACGACAAAATATCGGAACGATATGATAAACGAAGTGAAAACGATATTCGAGTAGCGTTGAGCTACGGTATATTTACAACGTATTCTTAAAAATACTTTTTACAATACTAAAAATAAATTAATGGTACTATTCGATACACTTTTCTAGCGCTAAAATTCGCCACTGGCCGGCCTGTTTGGCCACAATTATTCTGGCTGGTTTAATTATTAGTCCGTTGACAATGCCATTTGCAGATATATGAAACATTAAACGATTCGGGAGACGCACTGACGCATTTGACACGAAATATTTTATCAGTAATGGGCACCGTCGCTGTTAACGTAACATTAATATACTTTGCAGTCTTATCTCGCACGCGTAATATTCACGAGGACTCTACGCAGTAATATAAAAAATCTTCCGGACTTACGTCCATTTCTACCAACGCAGATTAACTTTAATCTCGGTTTAACTTACTTTTTATCTCCTCTTTTCTAGTTTTAAAAATTAGAAAAGGATAAAAAAAACTCGGTTAAACCGGGATTAAAATTAATCTGCATTGGTGGAAGAGGACATTAGGCTATGAAAAATGTTGGGCATGCCTTATTTACAATTGGCTTTCATCCCTCGCGAGGTAGCTCCTTTGTGACTTGATACAGAATGCCCAGCGTTTCAACTGTGCTTCAAACGCTCTCTGGCAGTCTCCTTTTCCGTAGCGCGTCAAGCATCTGCGATTCGGCCTTGATCTTTTGTGCCGCCTTGGAGCGTCGCAGTTTGAGCTTCAGTTATATTTTTGGGAAATCACAATGGACTAAATCTGGCGAATGTGGAGCACGCGGGTCGACCGATTGCATGTCGTTGCAAAAAATTATTGTGTTTTCAGGAACAGGGAATGAGCTTGGCAGAGACGTGACGCATGTTCAAATCGTTAGTGATCTCACGAACTATGCGATCTTCACTAACGATTTGAACATGCGCGGCCGTCCTGGGTGCTCGTCGTCTTCGATGACGTTCAAAACGCTCGACGCTCAGTCTGTTTTTCAAGCGTGAATGTCACTCGAAACGTTGTGTTTCGCAATGCAGATTGCTCAAAGTTTCGTCATTGAAAGCCTAACGAAGTATTTCGAGACCGATTTTCCGAGCTCCACGGGAGTTTCGAGTGTCGGGATCGAAGCCCAATTGCAGACGGTCGACGCGTTACGGAAAAAGGACTTGCAAACGTTTGAAGCATAGTTGAAGTCGAGTCACAAGGGGACTTCGAAAAGGAATAGATGTAAATAGAGCGAGTCCAAAATGTTTTACAGACTAATTGTAAGTCTGGGGAATTTTCGATACTACGGTACATGAATTCAAGTTGAGACTGCTGTCAAATAAGCACGAATATCGCAGAAAGAACGGGAGAAATGATGCGTGCTATTACGGAGGTGTCTGTAAAATATTAGGAATATCCAGGGTTGGAAAGGTTACTGTATAAAAGTGTCTAGTTACAGTTTTTTCGCTAAACATGTAACTATAAGTTACAGTTACAGGTTACTAATTCTGTAACACGTTACTCGAAAGTAACGAATCGTTACTTTGCAGTTACTTTCTTGCAATGAAAATAAAAATTTCAAATCTGCATTTGAACTGTAAAGCGTCGATAAAGACGTAAATGCAAGACCTGATGCGATCTGCGAAGATTTAAAATATACATAACTATTAATGTAACTATTAATGTAACTATATTAAATTAGTTACTAGTTATCGAAAAAATGTAACCGAGTTACAGTTACAGTTACAGACGGAGAGAAAGTAACGAAGTTAGGTCAGAGTTGATAAAAGAAATAACTGTAACTGTAACTTCGTTACAAGCGACGAGTCACTTGCCAACCCTGGGAATATCTCATACACGTACCGGACGATATTAACCTCCCTTTGATTTATAATTAGTCTTTAACTTAAAGTATTACGCTGCTATACGCTAGATGAATCGCACGTGATGTTACATATGGCTAAAACGTGAGAATGAAAAAAGAAATGGGCGGGAGAGACAGAAATCCATCGATTTCTATTTTCGTCAGTATCTCCGACGTTCTCGTTTTGGAAGGAGAGAAATAAATTCGGTGTCACGGTGACTTCGTAGCGTCGAGATATTGCCGACGTGATATTATTTGGCGAGATCAATTGAGGACACATCGGGGAGAGACTTTCACCTCGAATATGTTGCATTTAGAACGATCTCATTTATCGATACAGGGTACCTATCGTGGAAATGTACGGATCCCGATCAGAATTGTTCAGTTTTCCCTAGAAAACGCAGTAGAAATCTAGGTAATAGCTGAACAATTCCGATCAGAATCAATTCCTAACATGATAGGTACCCTGACCTGTTTTTTTTTTTCTTTACTCGTTGCACCCGTCAATTTCGCAAGTGGTCCTTTCGGTTAAGAGAAGTTACGCGCAAACTAAAAATCCAGATCCATTGCCGGAACCAGAACGTGCACTTCGTTGGATATGTGCGTCATATTCGCCTCACGATAAATCGCGATATAAAATGGTAAACAGAATTACGTGTAAATAATGTCAAAAATCGATCATATCTCGCAGTGCAAACGTTACGTTCCAGCTCGGCGATATCTCTGGCTTGTCCGCATGTATGATTCAAAGCGCTGATCAATTATGAGGTGGAAGGTTGAATTCGTAATCACGGAGACCAGATTATTTTCAGACGACATAACATTTAAGAGCTTAATCGACTTGACGTCCGCTAATATCGATCATACTACATAATTTCGAGCGGAAAGATCGCGCCGAATTTACAAGTATTCCAGTATATTGATTAATTAATTATATAGTGCACGCGCACATCTGTTGTCAGTCATAGCGATAATAACCGGAATAATCGGTATAGATGCAATAATCATATATCGTTTTCACGCGTAAGTTTCCGCGGAGCCACGTCGAGAAGATGATGGCGTGTAAAAATTTCGTTGTATTCCGCGAATCTACGGTGAAGCTACAGATAACAGCTACTGACACATCTACCTGTAATACAACTTGCGACGCGGACCTAATTATTAAAAATGCAACAGTCTATTCGCATTCAGGAGAGGGATTTATTTGGCGGAAAGTCCTCTATTATGAGATAGGCTCCTAATACGAGACAGCGGAGTTTCCGCTTAAGTACACAGTTGGAAAAATGGTGTTTTCTTGATGAGAAAAGTCCCGGTTAAAATTTTTGACATGACACAGCATACACACATACGTACACGCATACAAACATACCTGTTAAGTTAACTTTCGTACTCTAGCTGGAGTTAGACTTTAATACTTTCTCGTATTCAAAAGTACACACGATTGGTTATATAAGGAACAGAACATATGTATGTACATAACTGTAACGTGTTAACTGTAATATTGGATTATTAATTTTTGAAAGGTGAGGCTTGGTAAGGAATGTAAGCCTGCCCACCAATAAATTAAAACAAACCTAACTTATCGTCAAGCGAAAATGATCGAGCCGGTGAACTCTAGAGTCTGGCCAACAGGCCAGTTTCGGCAAAATGATGCGAGAGAAAGAAAAAATATATTCCTTTTCACTCTACATACAGCATATGCGTCATTTGGCATTTGAAATGTGAAGTGTCGATAAAGGTGTTTATACGCGAATGCAAGGTCTGATGCGACCTGTTTCTTACATCTGTATAATGTAAAAATTACTTTTTTAAATTCATTTTGCCATTAAAAAAATATGTTAACTTTACACAAAATTTATTTCAAATTATTTTGAGATTTGCATTTATTTTGTGTTCAAATATTATCAGAGTATTAGTGTGATCATTTAACATATCCATATTATGTTAAATAACACAAAAATTTGTGTGGACCGTTTGGGACATGTGATATGTGTTAAATTTAACACAAATTTTTCAACTGTGCAGGCATCATCTGTTGGTTCCACCATGAATTTATTGCCCTAGAGTGAAATCTCTGTTTGGTGGAAAATAGATCGTTAGATCGTGTAATCGTTGTGCAAAAAGTTTTGCGATTGAATTTGGACGTTGAAGACCTACTATCTCGTATTAAAATCCTATCTCATAATATGAGACTGTCCTCTATATGCAAATATATTTAGCGGGGAAGGGTGAGAGAGTATTTTCCATCTCTTTATCGCATGCAATGTATGTAATCGACACGAACAATTGGGATTCTAACGAATATTCCCACATTTGCGCTCGTGCCAAAGTCGTACGCGAAAGCTTTAATCCTCTTAAGCGCTAATTGACTAGCATTGAAAGGTCAATGTCGAACATTACCCAGATAGCACGGAGAGAATCCAAAAAGGATTTCTTACGAAATTCTTTCCCGAAATTGTAAGTAATTTCCATCCCACTTCTGTATACTAAAAACGTTCGCAAGGATTGAAAAAGAACTCGCTTTTGTGTCACCAATTCCGAACGATTTTTCATACAAACACAAAAGGAACTCTTCGTACGTGGAACAACCTCAATTTCACTTCCAAAAGGAGTCAAAAGGTATAACTTCTATGGAATCTTTTCTTAAGTACCGGAAAGAAATTCTTTCAAGTTCTTTCTTTACGAATTAGTATAATCTGTCGTTTCGAAATTATTACAATCTGTTTGAAAAAGAGCAGATTGCACCAATTCATAAAGATTACAAAAAATTCTTTTCGAGTCCACGCACTCAACGAAGTTGTGCTATTTGGGTATTCTCGTCTAATCCTATTACGGGTCTGCCGAATTGTCTTTTTAACTTCTACATGAGCCATTAATTTTTCTGGTAAATGAACAGTTTCGCGAATTTTGCAGCACAATCGCGGAGAAAGCTTTGATACCACCTTTCCCGGCCGACGGACAGAAATGCGTCGGAGCATTTTGTTGTTGTTCGGGATTAATGTTGCGACGGTGATTGAACCCTCTGCAGAACTTCCGACCCGGCGGCCGCCTTGTCCCTGAGGACGGCCTCCACGTCTTTCTCTAGTACCTCCTCCCTGTCGTACAGCTGGAAGCGGTAGGCCGGCTCGTTGACCAGCACGCTCTCCTCGGCGGTGCTCCGCGCGTCCTCCGGCGCGAGGAAGAATTTCGCGCGGCCCTCGCATTTGCGCCGATAGTCCGGATTGTCCGCTGCGGGACGATGGCAGGAGTCGCAGACGGTGTCGGAGCGCGAGGTGCACGGATGGGCCTCGTATAGTCCCGGGCCGCATCTGGCGCAGTTCCAGCAGGGCTGCGTGCTGTGATGCGGGCTGTACGTGCCGGCGGGGCAGCGTTCGCACACGGTGTCGCGGCCGCGAGCGCAACGGCTAATCACGCCCCAGCCTGGACCGCATCTGCTGCAGTGCGAGCCGTCCCGGTGGTGCCTGATGTGAGGCCTGCTCTCGGCCGCCTGGAAACGCAGAGCGGCAGATGGTTAGTGCCCTCGGGAGGAGGGTCCACGAGACGTAGCGATCTTTCGGGATCCTCGAAATCATTTGAAAGCGGGCTTGCAATGATCGATCCGCAACAGCTAATAGAATCCTCGAATTTTACATTTGATAATTAAAAGTTACGTCTATAGTTGCGCGCGGTTCCATCGGGTGGCGTAAGGTTTTTAAAGACGACCGTGTGCCTCGCGAATGTATCGTATTAGGATTACGAATCATCGGTCTCGTTTACTACATTATTTTCCTACTCCTTTCGATATGAACTGATAAAATGCAAGTTCAACCGTCGGACAACAGGTGCACCGGGAGAAGGTGGCCACCTGACTTGGAGGGAACACCTTGCGCCTTTCTTCCGCCTACTTCGGGCAGATCGCGATACGCGATATACGAGCCTCCGTACTCTCTCACGCATAAAATACCGCTTTTAATACGTTAGGATATCCGCTACACTTTCGCCGACTAATTTTCCCGAAATAAGTGAAACCCGATCGATTACCGATCCGTAGACTCTCTCGGTTCGAGACTCCCCAAGTATCGAGCAATATTATTGCAACGTATTTTAATTGACTATTTAGGACGTATCTTCTTCTTCTTCTTTTTTATACGGCACCTGTCTTCTTTAGAAGAACAGTACGGCCCGGAATACATTTACTAACGTATGTAAATATACACCTTTAATAGATCAATACTACCCACTACACAGTAAAAAATAAAATGTTAATTAATTTTACATTGAAGTAAGAATCAAATCTTGGTAACACAAGAAAATTTTAACATTTGAACACACGATTTTTTACTGTGTATAACAATTGTACTTTTACGTGTAATTTTTTACAGTGTACGAGGGTGTAAGGCAGTGCGTAAGGTGTACCGAGAAACGTCGACCATCACGTAAGCAAGGTGGAAAAACAGTGATAATTAATTACTCCGCAGACAAATGACCTCGCACAAATCTAAATCTTGGATTCGTCAACGAAATATCAGCTGGATTCGTATCACGTTTCTATTTCAGAAGATAAAATTCCCTGTGGCCGTCAATTTTAAATATACTTTATTTCATATGAGAGACTTTTGCCCGTCGTGCGTCCGAGGCGAACGCTTGACCACAGAAGCGACAGGTAAAAACAAGTAAAGTAAGAATGAGAGGCGATCCCTTTCTACAGCAGCTGTTGGCAGCTGCCCCGTGCGGCACGCGCCGACGGTCACCACGCATCACGCGAATCGTTAGCACCGGGCCTTAATTTGAAACCCTTCACCTTGCGTCTGTGCACACACCGCACGTTTCTGTCGCTTGCTCGCCACCGCACGTCATGTGCTCGCCATCGAGCTTCTCGCGGCATGGATTATCGAGGAAAAAAAACACTTGTATCTCCCAGAAATAATTTTGCATTGTCAACCTCGCGCGGTGAACGAATCTTCAATTTGAGGGTAAAAAGTATCGTAATGTTAGATTTCTGCTTTTTCATAAATTTAAGTTCAATTTTTTTGCCTCGGTGATCGAATTCGTGAGACGCCCGCATAGAGTGTAGAGAGATCCAGGTTTAAACCCTGGCTAAGGTAATATTTTTCGCAATAAATTTTGTATTATTAAAAATGCCAGGTATGGCCAAGAAGACACTGACATTGTTAATTATCGCTGGCGACATTGAAGAATTCCTATTAGTTGATTAAATTTTTTTCATACGAAATCCGTAGTGCGAACAGAAATTGAGACGCGTGCAACAGTACATTTAGAGGATAATTTTTCATTTTTAAATATTCGTATGTTTCTTACCAGGGTTGGGAAAGTTGCTTTATAAAAGTACCTAATTACTGTTTCTTCGTTAAAAATGTAACTAGTTACGGTTACAAGTTACCAATTCTGTAACGTGTTACAGTTATTACTTAAAAAGCAACGAATCGTTACTTTGCAGTTACTTTTTCGCAATGAAAATAAAAATTTCAAATCTGCATTTGAACCGTAAAGCGTTGATAAAAGCGTTTATGCGTAAATGCAAGACTTGATGCAATCTGTGGAGGTTTAAAAAATATATAAAGCAATTGTTAATATGATTCAGTTAAATTACAGTTACAGACGGAGAAAAAGTAACGAAGTTAAGTTGAAGTTGCCAATAAAAGTAACTGTAACTTCGTTACAAGTAACGAGTTACTTCCCAACCCTGTTTCTTACTTATCACTTTGCGGATCTATGGTTTTGCATCAAAAGACTTGTTACGAGGAGCATTTTCTTTTCATCGTTACACCTTGACGATACGAAGTTGCTCTCGGGAGAAACAGATGTTATTTTCTAAGTAATTCGCAGTAGAGTGCTCATCATTTTATCTCCGAAGTAACATGAGTCATCGTCACATGAAAGGATGCTCGCTGTCAATTTACGGTCGCCGTTACCGAGTACGAAAAGGGTTACGACCCTTCAAAGTGGATGACTATCTTATTAAGTTAGTGCATCGGATAATAAAATCATGGAACGTCACGCGAGTCTCTCGACGGGTTAATTTTCAGAAAAGCGAGCGGACGTAAGTGGAAACAAATAAAATTTTGTTCGTCGGTTAATTTCGAAGTTCGGCGCAACAGAATTTTAATGAAAGATTGTGTTCTCCGCGTCGAAGTGAGTTAGGCGAACCGGCGAACTACAGTTGAGGTTTAATTTCAGCAGAGAACGAGAATACTTCGGTAACAGCGTCAACAAGCAAGAAACATCGATCTTCGGGGCTTCTTCTCCGAAGAATCGCTCCAAGTGGGAGGACCGTTGCATTCCTCAATGAAAATATATACCCGCGAGGGCTTCGCAACAGTCGAGAAGACACCGGCGGTTTTGCCCGGGCAAGATTTATCGATTGGAAAAAACAGCTCGTTTGTAGAAACCGCGGAGCGTTCTTGTACTCGAGCCAAACGCGAGTTCGACGCAACGATCGCTCGAACGGTACGGAGAACTGGCCAGAGTGAAAGGGAGGATGCGCCGTGTTGGGAGCACCCTTTGGCAATTTCCGATATTTCTTTTCGCGGTTCTCTGCCAACCGCGGGCGCGTTGCGAACCGATTATGCGCCGTGGAAACACGGACCTTGCGAACCCGAAGAAACCCAACGGCGTGCCGGTGAACGTTGGTACCAGCCTACGCGGGGTCTAAACGCGCGCGAAGAGCGCGCCGAAGGTATCCTCTCTCGTGGCGCGAATATATTTTTTTCGTTGCGATGCAATTTTTTTTTAGAAATATCGACTCGAGCAGGCAAAAGGCCGGGCGGGGTCCGCTAACGATCCGTAACATCAATGACGGAAGTAACGTTGCGTTCATAGTGCAACGAGTATGAATAGAAACTTCCGGTATGACGAACGGAACGGAAGCGGTAATTGCCGGTCCCTTTTGTGTCCCACTTCTGCTTCTTTTTGCCTTTCCTTTTTTTTTCTAGTCGGCACGCCGATACCGATGAATTTCAAACGGAACAGTCGGGCGACGATGAATGCGCGTGCGGCTTTGACATAGGTAAAACTTTGATGACGTCCATTCGATCGGTCAGTTTTACCAAAAGCTGCTTCTCCGCGTTTCATTTTGACATTTTTGCGGGATAAATGATTGCGCTTTCTTAAAGAACTCGGCTGGTCAGGCGGTGGCAAGTGATTGAAAAATCAAGTAGTCGTCAGTGCCCACCCCCCAGGGGGTCAATTCTGTCTCTTGCAACATAGTGATAAAAATGAGCGGCTTTGTCTCGTTTTAAGGGGACAGTTAGGAAGAGACAAGGCTGCTCACTGTTAGCATTTTCACTGTAGCGCAAGATACAGAAATGACCACCAGAAACGACTTCGAGGATTACTTTCGCGGGAATGATTTGTTTCGCGATTAGTAAAAATTATTTACAAATACGACTACTGTATTATTAATGACTCTGTTACGCCTCTGTAATCACAAAGGTAATTAACGATGAAAGAAGAAGGAAGGAATTTTTTATGCGCGTGCACGAGCGTCTTGAGGGAAGGGTGGCTGAAAAGACTCGCGCATATGAATAGGGCGACGTCGGGTGGCGAATTATTCCTGCCCGATTCACCTGAAGGAACGTGGCCCACTTCCATTTGTCACCGGAAGAGGCGGATACCTTGCGCACGAGAAAAAAAAATTGCAGTAATTTGCGAAGCCAAATGGAGACACGTTCCAAACATTATTACAGGATAAGACGTTTCGTGCTCGTCGCCGATGCACGTACTCCACGGGATTGAATCTTCCCGATTTCTCCGCCTGCCAATATATTGATCGTAAAATATTTATTAAACTCGCCAAGGCTATAAAGAGATTTCCCACGCCTGTACAAACACGTTCTACAAATTCGTACGTTAATAGTCGGCAGATATTAATTAGTTGGAGGAGAAAGAAAGAATATCGAGTGACGCATTTAAGTGTAATACAATTCAAATGAGGAGTACGTGCACTCGAGAACACGGGGGGAGAGACTCGAGGGTATAATATTCCGTGTCCTATTATATTCATAGCCCTTCTGCTATTTTCGATACTTCGCGATGTTATTTCCGCTTTCAACGTGCTCGGGCGGACCGCAAAGTCCCGATATTTAGAGGAAGGCACCGCCAAAATTGCAACAGGCAGTAAACCTGCGGAGTCACGCCAGGCTGGGTCCCCCTCGCTCCCCTCTCCACGGGTGTGTGCGTGTAATACGTGTGCGCGGGTGTGCGTGAGACTTCCGAGCGCGCCAGCCGGTTCTACTTCCCGGAGGAAGACACTGGGTTACCCCGAGGGTGAACCCACAGTCGCAGCTGCTTCGAGAACCGCGATAATTATCTTCGGTCGCTACGCACCCCATTGTTCCATGAACACTCCGCCCTCCGCATATCCCATAAATCGGAAGAGGGCACGCACCTGGACGGAGGGGGAGGCGAAAGCATATTCTTGTAACTATTTTGACGTCGCGAATAAATTGCGTTAGACATTCTCGACGACATGCCTCGCGTTCAAAAGCGGAGCAAACTCGACCGTTTTCGCGAAAAATTTTCAACGTCACACCGAACATAGAATATCGTGTAAAATGTCAAAATTGATTTTTAAAAAAAAACGAAGTTGCGGCAATTGTGATCAATTTAGTACAACGTTTCATCGTCGAGTATTTGTGATACAAAGTAGCGTGTCGCGTAATCGCGCTAACGAGAGGGTGGAAATTACCGAATGAAGAGTCGACAGAGTTCGGGAAAATGAGAGAAAAACGGACGGTAATTGAGTAGCGCGATTGTGCCGTCTAACTAGGCGACCCGGTAGCGCTTGTTAAAATTTTGTATTCGCTAGCGAACGAGTGTCCTGCGTTTATTCAGTGAGAAGATATGAGAGGATATCGCGACAATTGCATCATTGCTAAAGGAGACCGTGTTCCTCGAGTTCCCTTACGATGCTAATGAGACCCGGTACCATTCGAGACTCCATCAGTCACACGCATAAGATACCCCACCAGCCGATTCTACGTATCCGTAGTCTCAAGGCGCCGTTCGCCAAACAGATCCTTCCACGTCGATAGTTCACAATGGCACAATGAAAATACGTGAAACTTGAACGAGTTCGTGCCCTTCCCCCGCGATGCCGCGCCAACAATTGGACATTTCGCGTCCCTTTTTCCTTTTCTTCCCGCTTCCCTTTGCATCCCGTCTCGCAGCTCAAGCCGCACCAAGCACATTCGCCGTATTCTTCTCCGAAGCTACGTGGATGCGTTACAAAGTGCCGTCTCGCAAATAATTTCCTTCTGTCGTCATCTGCCAGGTCGCCGCGCCGATACCGTAATTTACCGATATGCGCGAATCGCACGAGATAATTGCATCTGATGCTAACGTTGGCGCGGAGTAATAATACCTTTTCCTCGCGTACGCGACAATAGCTTTGTATGCAACTCTCCCCCACCTTTTCTTTCTCTATCTCTGCTTCTTTCCGCCCGTTTCACGCACATTGTTACGCACGTTCCTCGTGCTTAAGCGGAGGCGTAGGGACGCGAAGGAATCGCCGAGAAGGGCATCGCGAAAATCGCGCCCCGAGCGGAACCGCCGCCTCCGGGTTCCCAGGCCATGCTAATGAGCCTCATAAGACACGGTGTACCCCAGTGAACCGAATAACCCGCTGACACACGCGTAACGTGCGAGTGTTGGCGTACGTGCGCGTTCGAGCCTCCACACGCGCAACACTCGCGAGTAACACACGCGCGATCGTAGATTTTGCGCTCGACTTTTCGCACACTCTACCAGCGTGCGCACGCGAGTACTCTGCGATTTAATGCGTCGCAAAATGTATAACGAGACGTATGTTAGTTACACAATGAAACACCGCGCGATAATTCCGACCGTTTTCTGTAACAATTCATCGATCGACCCAACGTTTCTCGAGATAGCCGAACTTGTTTCGCTTTCTCTCCCTCAGCGACATGTTTTAGAGAAGTAAATGTCGATATGTAGTGGAGAAGTGAATAGTATTATTCTAAAGTTGTAATTAATCATACTGTACTGTATTGGCATTCTTTGAAAACATCTACTATAATACACACGATTTGTATTATTGTTGTATCTAACTAAAACTTTATATAATCAATAACACCGAGAATTATCATTTACTAAAGAAATATTTAAAAACTAATAGATTTAATTTTTGCAAAGTGTTTAAGACTGAAGTGCGTTATTTCTTTCGACGAAATTTATGAATAACTGCAGAAGAAGAAATATTGTAATTTATGAGCGATTTCTGATTCCCACGAATCACATTTCGTTTACAGATAAATATCGCATAAGTATCCGAGCAATTTTAATATTTCCGGTTCAACCCTCGCGCAAGACAAGCCCTCTCATTTTTTCTTACCATCGTTTTAGCCACATCCCGTTGTTAGGCGAAAGCGCGCTTTACGGATGTGAGAATTGATTTTATCCGCGGGTGATATTTTAGCCAGGCGAATCACGTAGTAATAATTATCGTGAAACCTATCGAAATTCTCTGCTTTCGCACGACAATTGCTACCTCGGCCCTTCTCCCTCGTCCTGCGTTCACGCCCTCGAACGCATGCAGCCGATAATTAATCCGATGTCTCGTTTAACAGGGCTCTAGTGGCAGTCGAAATTACGCTACATCCGAGATCGTGCGACGCGGAGATTTCAAAGAATTCCACGGCGCAAGTAAACGGGATAAATTGGAAACAAAAGAAAAGGGATGATACAAATAAAAAGAATAAGAGAATAAATCGTTGTCTTTTTAACGGCGATGGTTCTCATTCAATTGTCTTCAAAGCGATTCGAATGTTATTAAAAAATTTTCGTCGTTCCTGCGGATTATGCACTTAAGTTTTCCGGCGCGAAATTTGCCCATTTACGTTCTGATAAGAAACACAGATCTATCGAACGCAATCCTCTTTCAAATGAATAACTCAAATCGATCGTAATCAGTTACGCGATTTGCTCCTATATCCAGGTAAATATAACTAGCCACTCCTTTCTTGCAATAATATATATTTTTTTGAAGATCCAAGTGGGTGAACGTCCAATCGTTACGGAAAGAAGTCCCGCATACGTACCTTAATTAATACAGCCAGCGTGTACACGATAACAATTGTCAGTATCGCGCATCGATTGCGGATTAGCTTTCCGCGATTATCCATTGTCTCTCGAGTTCTAATCTTCGTGCTTCGATCTCGCCACTTTAATCGGAATCACTTCTCTTTTTCCTCGAGAATTACGTTATACTCATAACATCTTCTGCGGCGGAGTATTCAAATCGAGGACGAACGATCTCCGCGCTCTGACGTCTGATTAAAAAAATAAAGAGCGAAGCAATTCGCGACGTTTGAATTAACAAACGCAGGCGGAATCGATTTTAATCGGCACTCAGAGTACGGGGTAAAAATATTTCCGCGCGATCGAGGAGCAGAACTTGATTCAGTTGACCGTCACAGTGTTACCTCGGTGGAGGTTCAACGTGAATTGAAAGGAGCTGCATCGGTGCAGCTGTTACTGTTGAACACGCGCCCGGTCACGTGGCTCCTCTCGTGTCCCTCCCCGCCTTTAGGACGCTCCCGACCAAGCGAACGAATTTTTGTACGGTGACCATTGCATGGACAGACCGCTGGATTCACATTTGCGGCACTGAACCTCTGTTACATTTACATGAGTTCTTTCACATGACGTTCGGCAAAAATTCAATCACATGGTGATCGAAAATCAAATGATATCCTTGCTCATGCGTCCCCCCTTGGGAAAAATATATCTTAGAAAATCTTAAAATTTTACTTTAAAAAAATAAGAAATTTAAAAATTCGAACACTAAACTTTTATTTAAGGGGAAGTTAAAACTCACTTCAAGAATTTAAAAGAAAACTTTAAAAATTGTGAAAAGTATGTGATATAATTTATAATATCGCGTGCGGTTTTCTTCTTACGAAAAAGTGCTATGCCACGCGCCCCTCTAGCGGAAACTTCGACAGGCTTGGCTATCTAAAAATTACTTTGAGTGTCCAAAGTTACTTTAAAATTTCTTGAGTAAACTTTTAACTTCTTTAAGTAAATTCGTCGATTTGAAAGATTACTTTTAAAAACTTTAATTTCGTTTAAAGTAAATTTTCCCAAGGGGTGCAATCGAATTTTCGTAACTAAATGTATTTTCTTCGATCGGCTGAGCTTTAATTTTATTTTGAATATCTTATAAAATAACTTATGCAATGTGTGTTGTACACACATATATACATTTGTTTATAAATGTACAGCCGGTCGGAATTAGATTCATTTTCGGATTTGCAATAATTTTCATGACGCTTAATCTACCATTTTTTTACAAATGTGAGAAAATAAATTCCGGAAAATCACAATACTTTCAAGTGTTTTAAACAAAATCGTCTCGACAGTTGTTATTAAATATTAATATTATATAATTAAGAATTTGAATTTTGAACCTAATAGATAAACTATCGAAACAAGTGAAACAGCTTATCTCTTGAAAACGATATGTTCGATTTCGAGAATCAGCATTTACCGCGGTTGTAATTATCTTGCACTTATTTTACCGACAGCTGAACACCTCGTAGTTCGTTGCTACCACTATTCTACATTAAAACAAACAGCCTGTAAAGCAGGTGTTCGTTCCTTCGCAACTGGACAGAGGATATTCAAGACGTGCGAGTGTGTCGAAAAAATTTGATCCACGAAAAACATAATTACAAGCATAACTTGAAAGACATCTTTCTAAGGCAAATTACGCAATTATATGCAAAAGTGAAAATGTAATAACGTCGATAAGGCTCGATGTAATATAAATGGAATCGTACTATATTTCAACCTCAATTGCAGTCTTGTTTCACGTACAATGCCCGATAATGCAATATTTTTCCCAACGTGGAAATATCGGAAAATAATATGTTCTCTCCTTCTTGGGACCTCGAAGCATTCCGTTCACAACAGATATGATCGAGAAATAGAGAAATGTCTAATTTAGAACTTGATTTCATGTTCTGTTGAACGAGCGTTTCCCATACATAAATAACAGCTCGCCCGCGCCCATCATATTACATGGTTTCCATTATATCCTATTCTATCAACCACCTATTATATATACGAGCTCGTTGCTCGACAGTGAAATCGTGAAAGACATTCTACGAATTTCGAAAAAATATTAAGAGTTCCTATAGCGCTTTTCCAATACAACTACCGTTAGAACTGCAGAAAATCATCAGCACGACACATTTCCACCAAGTGTCGTGCTGGACCCCAGAATTAAAAATTGTTTAAAAAATACGTATGGTCCGAAACTGTATTTAAAACTATTACTAGTTTTCAAAAAGAAGCGGGAACTCCAGTCAGAACTACAAAATTTTAAAGTTGGAGTGCAAAGTTAACACACGCCCTAAACCAATGGTATCCCACTTGATTCTTGCGGGGAATTACTCAGAAAACTCTCCTATACATATCTAAGCGGCGACGATATTAGTGAGGTGTTACCCTTTTTGCATATTTACCTTTAATTAATTAAATGTTATTATAATATAATTGGTACGACGTTTCGACCCAAGTAATTCTTATCCACCCCTGTAAAGTTAACCCCCCCATTATTTAAAAATTTAACTTTTTTTACGAGTTCCCTATAGATTTACAATAGTTCCAGAGTTCTTGATGGGTTTAAAAAATAGCTCTGCCAATTAAAGACGTTAAAATGAATTTTTTTAAATGGGGGCTAACTTCACGCAGCCCCCCATTTTCGTAAAAACTAATTTTTTAATGGAGTTCTGAATAGATTTCGTATAGTTCTAGAGTTCTTGATACATTTTAACAACAGTTCTGCACGAGAAAGTAAAAAAAACCGAAGTTGAAGAATCAAGAAACAGTACCCCAGAAATAGGCATAACTATAAAAGTATTAATGTAATGGAATTTTGCAATTAGATTTTCGATAGAACTCTGCGGGGGCTACCGGGAACTCTCAACAGATTTGCCGGAACTGTTCAAAAATTTTTTCGAGTCTTATAAGACAGAAACTGACACCTAAAATCACCCATAACTTTTTCCCCTTTAATCACACAGACTTTTGCCATTAGGATTTTCGATAGAATTTCACAGGGAATTCTTATCCCAAGGTCCTTATCAAGTAACCGAACTGCAAACCACCATGTCACAATTTTTTGAAGGTGGTAAGAAATTAAAAATTACCAGAGTGTACATGCATATGTAAAAGTTACCTCGTGTGTGTGCATAAATGTTTGCAGAGTATAAATTATAGCAGACTCACAGACCACAGTCGACGCAGAAAATCATTAAACAGTTGAACAGTTCAACACGGAACTTCATAAAGCGCAAACGTGCTCACTTAAGTTAAAAATAATTTTTCTGACGATTAATGTGCTATAATTTATGCTCTGCGTACATCCGTTCACGAGGTAACTTTTACATATGTACACTCTTAGGGCAATCACTTACAAAATTGCAAAGCTGCATATGCATAGCACAAGGCCGTCTAGACCAATAAGCATGTTATGTAAATCAATATGGCGAAAATTGGTTTAAACGGTTTTCATGCTATACATGTGCAGTAATACATGTGCTATAAATGGCTATGCAATTTTGTGTGCGATAGCCATTCTCGTAATTTATAATTTCTTATCACCTTCAAAAAATTGTCACAAGTTGATTTGCTGTTCGGTTACTTGATAAGGACCTGATACTTGAGTAAAAACGTGGTATCAATTTTAACATTTAATAAATTATATTGCCAGTTGAATCAGCAAGAAGTTTTATTTCAATTAAAGTATTTATTAAGATGAGTATTGCCATATGCTTCAGTAGTCAAATTGATAAGACTCCCGCCTAGAGGGGGGGGGGGGGGGTCCAGATTCAAACCCTGGCTGAGGTAATATTTTTTATAAAGAATAAGGTCTATGTCTTACGTGACACAGCTATAGATAAAATTATTCAGTTACACCAAGGAACCCTTATAACCGCATTGTAGCGCTGCAAGTCGACTACAAAAGCAGTTTTAGCCAGTGCCGGTTTTAGGATCAGTTTGTCTCTAGGTAAACTTTGGTTCACCTTCCATATTTTATAATTTAAAATGAGAAGGTATCAAACAACTAAAAATTATGTTAAATTTTTTAATTTTCTACTCACTCCGTAAACAAAAAACAAGAATAAAATATGAAAAAAATGAAATATATAAATCCAAATCAATAAAATATCAATTTTTTTATACGCTTCTTTGGTACGTTTATAATTTAAGAAAAAATTGCAACAAAACAAAAAGTTAAAAATTGTGTTTGCATCTTAAATCTGGCACCCCCTTCTCTTGTGACGCCCCTAGACAATTGTCAATGATAACTAAGTGTAAGTGGACTTCAGCGGCAGTTTCCATCAGTTCTTCGACAGTTCACACTCAAGATCTAGATACACCAGCATGTAGTTAACTACAAGTATCAACGTAAGTAATGGTATCTAACAACAAGATAGCCAAACTTGCTAAAGCAAATTTCACCAAATGCTTGTCCTAAAAGTTTGTAAGCAACGAGCACTAAATTTCAAACTCTATTATATCAGACGTTGTCGACAAATTATAAATTGAAATACGAGAAAATTTGCTGGCATATCGTGACAACAAAGTGTCGCCGGAAGCCGAGCAAGCTCTGTTCCATACGAGTAAGCTTTGTTCAGAATTTGGCGACAATTTGCTATTATCAAACCGTGTTGCGCAAACCTTGCTCAATTTTTGGTGTCAATGTGCTGTCAAATTATGTTCACAAGTTGTGCCAGCAAAACACGAACTGATCGTGGACATAGATGCTATACTATTTGGAACCAAGTTTTGAGTGAATTTGATATTAATTTTTTGGCAATTTACTGACAAATTACTGGGATTGTAAGTAAAAAAATTAATTGTTTTTTGCAGAATAATTAGAAACTGTGTATAAAATTGGTTGTTCTTAAGAGAAATAGTCACGTACGCGAAGTGCGCGCTTGTGTTGTCCTAGTATTTAAAAATTACAATTATTAACCCATACATACAATCAACTTTCATCACTCATGTTTCGAAATGTACCTCATGTTTTAAATATGCCCCGATAGAAAATTTCTCAAATATTGTGTAATAATTGCATCATCCAAAAGGAGAAAATTTCACAATGATTGCATTAAGGTGACTCGCCAAAACGCAGCTGTTTTGCTGACCAACTATTTAGAAATACATTGTGCAAGTATTTATCAATATTTGATGAAACGTCTCTACTTTCGCATGTGTTAATTGTTCGAATTTTTTACGCATAATTCTAGCATTCCAAGTTTCATCCAGATTTCGTCACATAATTCTCTAAATATTTTCCTATCGGGGTACCTAATTTAAAAAGGATTATATAGATTATAGACAATAAATCAGCAGAGTTTATAAAACTCGTAGATTTTTATTTTAGCGTTGTCACCATTTCAAACGGATATGCAATATTTGTGGTAGATAACAAGAGTGGTGACTGCTCCAAAAAAAAAATAAAGGATCGATGAAGGAAGGCCAATGAGAGCCAATAAAACGCGGAACACAGTGCGTGGTTTAAGTTTAACTGTGGAAAATATATTCTTTTGTTCAAACGTTTCGACCCATGTTCGGGTCTTATTTAGTGATCTGATAAAGAGAATATTATATGGTAATGAACGTGAAACAGAAATTATCGTGGAATCAGCGTAATCGACACGATAAAATTAAATCCAAGAAATTTAAACAACGCTGTATTCCGCGCTTTATTGGTTCGCATTTGAGGTAGAATTATCATAATCATTTCCTATTGCGTCACGGCCATTACTTATGTCATTATGTAAAAAAGATGTACAAAAGTCAAGTACGCACGCAGAAAGAACAAATATATAACTTTGTGTATAATTTAAAAAAAACTGCGATTTAAAAAAATACTCAAATCTACCTTCTCTACAAATGGAATGATATAAAAAAAATGATATAAAAAAACCAACTATAAAAATAGTCTTAAAATGTTATATCCAATGATTATAGAATATTATAGAATACAATTTTATATAATGAAAGTTTTGAGTGTATTGTTTTACATACCAATATTAGATGTATGTTACTAAAACATAAAAATGTGTAAATCTATACAAAATTAAACCTTCTACATTCAATTAAATGTAGTTAAAGATGTTTTGGAATACTTTTCTAAAATTCTTGAAGATGCGTACAATCAGAATTTCAATTGAATAAAAGATTTTATTCGAAGAAATAAAGAAGATAATAATATTAAGTAGACAGATATTAATACAAATAACACAAATAAATATTTGATTCTAAATTTTTGGCACTGCTAAACTGAATAGATTTGAGTACTTTTTTTACCGAAATTTTGTTCATTATATATTTATTCATTCTACGCGTATACTTGGCTTTCTGTACCTTTTTCATAAAATTTTGTTAAGATTATAATAACGAGTAACGATAATGAATAGCTTATTCCCACAGAACAACTTAATATGCAGGACACGACAAAGTTAATGATGTCAAGTCGAGAAAATCAAAGTAGCGAGGACATCGATAAATACGCAAGAGATGCAACTGAACGGTATGAACTTGCAGAGGCAAGGAGCGCCGTTAAATACATGGAATGTTTTGTGAAAAATATGAAGCATATTGTCGATCAGAATTCTGCGAAACCGGGGGATTATGATAAATGGACGGACAAAGAAAAATATGAACATGTAATAGATAACCTAAACACATATGCACCAAGTGTACCGGACTCCTTGTTATTCCTCATATCGGGCTCATTGCATCGAGGAGATTGCAATCGAAATTCAACGGACAAACCGCTCTGGTTAGACATGGAAAAGTTCCAGAGAGGTCAAAAGTTCGCTCAAGATTACATGTTTTCGATTTTTTTCGCTAACGTGTTATCGCTTTTCCTGATATACGCTTACCCAGACAGTATCAAACCGCTAATCTTGAGCCAAAAATCTCACACGCCGTATTTAGCATTCAAGAGGTACACGACGATTCAAATATTATGATTTATTGTTGCGTCTCTACTGAGAAACTCACAATCAGCTGAAGCCGGTACTGAGGCCGGTATTTACAGTCGGAACTTATATTCAAGGCCGTCTTGAATTTATCTAAAGATGCTGTACGGAACATTTCTTGGCTACGTATCTAAAGATGATCTTGAGACTGTCTTGAATATAAGATCTGACTATGAATATTGGTCTAAGACAATCGTTTGAAGATGAATCTCGAGAGTCAATTTAATATTAGTAGAGTAAAGTTTCCTATTATGGGATAGGCTCCTAATATGAAATAGCGGAGTTTCTGCTAAATTAATAGGCATCATCTATCGGTTCCACCACGAATTTATTGCCCTTGGAGTAAAATCCATTTAGTGGAAATTGATTGATAGATCGTGTAATCGTTGCGAAAAAAAATTTGTAATTTAATTTCGACGTTGAAAACCTACTATCTCGTATTACTCCTATCTCATAATAATGAACTTTCCTCTAAATTCACATTTATAATCGCGAATCAAGGGACAAACTCCGATAAAGCCTATTTTGAGACACAGTCTGAAGTCTTTTTTTCGCGAATCAATTCGAGTTTTGAAAAAACTATCATGTATGGATTATTATATCTTGGGATTTATTGTTACATTTTTGCTGAATTCTCAATTAAATCTTAAATTGGCAAAAATAAGAAAAAACAAGGGAATAATTATATTTTTTCAATATTACCTCGTCTGATTCTGAAACAAATGTCCTTATTTATTTATACTTTCGAACACGATTATATATAATTCCATATATTTAAATTTAACATTATAAATTTATAGTAATTAATTTTAATTAATACTATTTTTAGTACTCGTATAGCGACATTTCTTGATTGCGAAAAAAAGCAAGTTGATTTACATTCGATTAGAATATTTAGTAAGTATCTCTTTGGCATAGGTCAGAGTTCTTAATGAATATTCGATTATCATTGAAGGTATTTGTCTACGGCTTGTCGTATAAAGAATTGGATGACGGAAAATATGTGGTCCGTGGATACGCGAGCTTACAAGGATATACAAACTGTGCGTAGAATGCATCGTGCGATACGATTGAAACTTTGCGAGAGCGACAATGGGGAGATCGACGAGGCCAGTAAAATTCAAAAGCCATGGTGTCCGAATATAGAAACAATTTTAAAAGATTTTTCTTCTTGCCCGAACATAAAAAATATATGTGTAGATATTCCGAACGTATCTAAAGGATTGAATCAGAGTGATATGGCAGCCACTCAATTCTCTTTCGTCAGGATACTTCTGCTGTACCCCCACGAACTCGGTATTCATGCTAATGAGGAAGATTTAGAAGCGTTTTGTCACGTGTGGAGAAGTATAGGATATCTTCTTGGCATAGAGGATCAGTAAGTATCGTATATATAAATTCACACATCATCGTGTGCGACGAAAATAGTATGTAGGAAAGTCTCCTATTATATGAGGTAGGTTCATAATATGAGATAACCGAGTTTCTGCTAAATTAATAGGCGCCATGGCTCCAGCATGGATTTATTGCCCTTGGAGTGAAATCTGTTTAATGGAAAATTGATTGTTAGATCGTGTGATCGTTGCGGAAAAAAAATTGGCCGTTGAATTTGGACGTTAAAAACCTATTATCTCATAT
The DNA here is from genome assembly GCF_000949405.1 of Vollenhovia emeryi. NCBI lineage: Eukaryota > Metazoa > Arthropoda > Insecta > Hymenoptera > Formicidae > Vollenhovia > Vollenhovia emeryi. The sequence goes on along the minus strand of NW_011967163.1, from coordinate 24,518 downwards.
TAGGATCCTATCTACATTTTGTAAGGAGGGTAAAGATAATATAGAGCACTATTTAAAGGATTGTAAATCGACGAAAGACTGGTTTTTAGAGTTAGGTAATAGTATGGAAAAGAAGTTGGAAAGATTATATAACGATGTAATAGATGAAGATAAAGGAAAGATATTATGTAAATTATGGAAGGAAAAAGAAAGGCAGAAAAAGATGAGCTAGTCATTGTAGAAATAAGAAATTAGAAGTAAGAAATAAGAAGTGAAAGAGTTTAGGGGTACAGATTAGAGAGGGTATGAATGAGAGTATGGATGAATGAGTGGTTAAGGAATTTTTGTAAACCAAGTCCCACTTTCTGGCTGTAAGCTAAAGGTAATAAAGCATATATATATTAGGATCCTATCTGATAATAGTAGACTTTCCTCTAATAATAGAATCTACAATGTGAATAATAAATCTGTTTGCAACAGTAACTATGATGGATAACGATAACTTCTTAATTTCTAACTAGTAAGAATATTCTTAATAAAAGTCGCCAGCAGTGCTCTCTCTGTTCTTAATTTTTCTTCCTTTAATTTTAAACGTTTCTCTCGAAATTTAAATTTAAATTTATGATGCATTTTATCCACTGTTATCCAGTACTTTTACTTTCCAACTGTCCCTCTCATCTCGATTTTCATTTATACATTACTCTCTAAAATTTGTGGAGTGAAAATACTGCCATGGAGTGAAATGTTCACCCTATTGGCGTGAATATTTCCTCCAACAGAGTGAATATTAACTCCAATGGAGTAAACATTTCACTCCATGGCAGCATTTTCACTCCACAAATTTTAGAGAGTACGTTCTATTGGTATAAAATAAACTTTTCCATCACCCGAGTATTTTCTTTACTTGTTGTCTATGTCTCATTCAAATTCTTATATTTGACTGCAAAATAAATGATTTAGATATAATTTCTGCCGCGGCAGTCTGCAGGAAGTTAAGGAAAGATCGCACGAATTTATCGAGTTTGGGCTGAAACCCTACTTGCGACAAGCAACGCCCGAATGGGAACATATGATGAGATGCATTACGGAATTTTATAATAGCAATTCAAGCGCATTCCAGATGTTACTACTTCTAGTCACCGATTTATTAAATATTGATATGCCACGTCTGCGGAAAACGCTTTCTTATTCTGAACGGTTTTATCTTATTCTTCAACGGTGAGTACACCACAAGCCAGATAAATACATACAAGTATCCTCTGATATCCATTAGATTACAAGTTAAGAAACTGTATTGTTATGAACAAATTTTACGTTTAAATTATCAATTGTAATATTTCTTGAAAATAATCAAAGATTAAGTATTTCCTCAATTTTATTTGTTGACCGTTCTGACGTGATTCAAAGAAATGAATCATTTATTAGCAAAATTTAATATGACGGAGACGAAAAATATAGTTTTCTAATTGTAATCGCGTATAGATTCAAATATGTGAAAAATAATGAAATAAGCTACCGAGTCCAATTTATAGGACCATTAAAGTGAAAGAATTAAAGAGCAATAGGAAATTTTGCTGTATTTTTATTGCTTATCCTATTTAAAAATTTGTACCTAGTAATAATTATAATAATTTATCTCTATAATTTCAGCTTTATATTTCGCTATGCCATGAAGTTACGATTCGTACGAGAGTATATGAACAAATTGGCTTATAAGTCACTCGAGAAAGGAGTCAAATGTAGACCAGAAACACATGAAAAACTAAAGAAAAAATCTGAAGAGGCTTTAAATAAGGGTCGACAACAATTGTATGAAGACTCGAACTAATATACTCGAAGAAATTAATATATGTAGGGGAGACCGGGGCGAAGTCGTCATCGGGGCGAAGTCGTCACTATAGTTATCTCGAAATCTATATGTCATATAAATTTGTTGTTAATATTATAAACGCTATTTATCATGTCTACGTAATCAACGGAGTTTAGTAAAATTATATATCATGTTATGATTTTTATTACAACAAACGTATTTTCAGAAGTCAAAAGTGAATTTTTTTCCGTATCGAAAGTTTTTAATATTTTAAATATTATTGTTTCTTAAAATCTCGAGATAAGTTATTCTAAAGAGTAATGCATGCTGAACACGAATCTAGTGAAGTTTTTTCAGTTTTCTTTATTTATATTTTATAAGCGATTAAACTTGAAATCTGTGTCCGGGGTGAAGTCGTCATCAAGCGACCGGGGTGAAGTCGTCACGGTGATGACTAAAATCGACTATTGCCACTGCGTCGAGAAAGAGAGGCCGGCCCCCAAAAAATGTCACGCAATTACAACCGCAGCCTTCAACGAGCAGTGGGCAAAAATCGAAGTCAAGGAAGCAGGAGTGGTCCGATTCCGACAGTGATGACAAAACAGAAAAATGATCTTCTTCTAATTATTTTCATTGTATTTTTAATTAATGTTAATTAATGTAAATGTTGAAATTTGTCTATTAAAAAATAATTAATAAAATGTATTCTATTGTATTTCATGATCGGAATTATATAGTTTCATTTAAAATCTAGTCCGAGAATGGAGTGACGACTTCGCCCCAAAGGGGTGACGACTCCGCCCCGGAAATTTTGACATTTCAGTTTTTGCACCTTTGTCATTTTTACTCTATACCAATTGAACAAAGCGATGTAGACCAAAAATACATAGAAAACATTATAGCCGAGGATTCACTTTTTACAACGGTACATCACATTTCACTAAAATTATGTATTTTGTTGTTAAAAACCGGCATCGAAAAAAAGGTGACGACTTCGCCCCGGTCTCCCCTACTTATTTACACATGATGACAAATTACAAAAATTGTAAAATTTACGTAATTAAAAGCAAGCAGTTTACTTATTATGTAAGGTAATAATTTCACCTGCAAGGTGTAAATTTACTGACGTATGTAAATATACACCTTTAATGGTCCCAATATTACCCACTATAATAATTGTAATTTCACATGTAATTCTTTTACAGTGTAGAATGGCTGTTCTCTACTCTTAAGACAATGTTTTATGTTTTAAGTCTTTGTCTGAAAATATTATAATACACAATAACTGTCTCGTGTCTCAAGTCTTAAATATGTATACGAAGATAACGTTGGTGAAGAAGAAACATATGTAAACGAGATGGTAATTATTAATAATTGTACAATAAAAGTGTTACTATCTCGTGAATAGATGAATATTTTTAAAATATTTTCTGGAAATTACAAGTCAGCTATTCTTCTAAGGTTCTCCCAGATAACTATATTTTTACGCGCAAATTTTGCTTCTCTTACGCGTGCAAATTTGTACGAGATTTGCCCGTGTTTTTCGCTGCATCAATTTTCCTACCTACCCGCGTTTCAATTTTTTCTTAATAAACCTACAAGTCTTTCGTTGAAACCGCGACGCGATTTATACACTGAC
>NW_011967163.1:8822-14518 GCF_000949405.1 Vollenhovia emeryi | reverse complement strand
ATTTTTTTTTGAAAAGTCGGATGCCAGGTTCACAGAGGTCTGGCTGAGGTAATATTTTTTATAAAGAATAGGTCTATGTCTTATGTGACACAGCTATAGATAAAATTATTCAGTTGCACCAAGGAACCTTTATAACCGCATTGTAGCGCTGCAAGTCGACTACAAAAGCAGTTTTAGCCAGTGCCGTACAAAAGCAGTTTTAGGATCAGTTTGCCTCTAGGTAAACTTTGGTTCACCTTCCGTATTTTATAATTTAAGCTGAGAAGGTATCAAACAACTAAAAATTATGTTAAATTTTTTAAATTTCTACTCACTCCGTAAACAAAAAACTAGAATAAAATATGAAAAAAATGAAAAATATAAATCCAAATCAATAAAATGTCAATTTTTTTATACGCTTCTTTGGTACGTTTATAATTTAAGAAAAAATTGCAACAAAACAAAAAGTTAAAAATTGTGTTCGCATCTTAAATCTGGCACCCCCTTCTCTTGTGACGCCCCTAGACAATTGTTTACGACCTATAATAATTAAGTGTAAGTGTACTACAGCGGCAGTTTCCATCAGTTCTTCGACAGTTCACACTCAAGATCTAGATACACCAGCATATAGTTAACTACAAGTATCAACGTAAGTAATGGTATCTAACAACAAGATAGCCAAACTTGCTAAAGCAAATTTCACCAAATGCTTGTCCTAAAAGTTTGTAAGCAACGAGCACTAAATTTCAAACTCTATTATATCAGACGTTGTCGACAAATTATAAATTGAAATACGAGAAAATTTGCTGGCATATCGTGACAACAAAGTGTCGCCGAAAGCCGAGCAAGCTCTGTTCCATACGAGCAAGCTTTGTTCAGAATTTGGCGACAATTTGCTATTATCAAACTGTGTTGCGCAAACCTTGCTCAATTTTTGGTGTCAATGTGCTGTCAAATTATGTTCACAAGTTGTGCCAACAAAACACGAACTGATCGTGGACATAGATGCTATTAGTATTTGGAACCAAGTTTTGAGTGAATTTGATATTAATTTTTTGGCAATTTACTGACAAATTACTGGGATTGTAAGTAAAAAAAATTAATTGTTTTTTTGCAGAATAATTAGAGACTGTGTATAAAATTGGTTGTTCTTAAGAGAAATAGTCACGTACGCGAAGCGCGCGCTTGTGTTGTGTGTGTGTGTCCTAGTATTTTAAAAATTACAATTATTAACCCATACATACAATCAACTTTCATCATTCATGTTTCGAAATGTACCTCATGTTTTAAATATGCCCCGATAGAAAAATTTCTCAAATATTGTGAAAAATTCAACTTTTTTTACGAATTCCCTATAGATTTACAATAGTTCCAGAGTTCTTGATGGGTTTAAGAAATAGTTCTGCTCATTAAAAACATTAAAATGAATTTTTTTTAATGGGGGGCTAACTTCACGCAGCCCCCCCCCCATTTTCATAAAAACTAATTTTTTAATGGAGTTCTGGATAGATTTCGCATAGTTCTAGAGTTCTTGATACACTTTAATAATAGTTCTGCACGAGAAAGTAAAAAAAACGAAGTTGGAGAATCAAGAAACAGTACCCCTGAAATAGCCATAACTATAAAAGTATTAACGTAATGGAACTTTGCCATTAGGATTTTCGATAGAACTCTGCGGGGGCTACCGGGAACTCTCAACAGAACTGCTGGAAGTGTTCAAAATTTTTTTCGGGTCTTATAAGACAGAAACTGATAAGACAGAAACTGAAACCTAAAATCGCCTATAACTTTCTCCCCTTTAATCACACAGACTTTTGGCATTAGGATTTTCAATAGAACTCTGCGGGGGTTACCGGGAACTCTCAACAGAACTGCCGGAACTGTGCAAAAATTTTTTCGGGTCTTATAAGACGACCCGTTTCTGTCTTACAAGACGACCCGAAAACATTTTTGCACAGTTTCGGCAGTTCTGTTGAGAGTTCCCGGTAGCCCCGCAGAGTTCTATCGAAAATCCTAAATTGGCAAAATTCCATTACATTAATACTTTTATAGTTATGCCTATTTCTGGGGTACTGTTTCTTGATTCTTCAACTTCGTTTTTTTACTTTTTCGTGCAGAACTATTGTTAAAATGTACCAGAACTCTAGAACTATGCGAAATCTATCCAGAACTCCATTAAAAAATTAGTTTTTACGAAAATAGGGGGCTGCGTGAAGTTAGCCCCTATTTAAAAAAATTCATTTTAACGTCTTTAATTGGCAGAACTATTTTTTAAACCCATCAAGAACTCTGGAACTATTGTAAATCTATAGGGAACTCGTAAAAAAAGTTAAAATTTTAAATAATGGGGGCTAACTTCAAAGGGGTTCCAAAAGGAGAAAATTTCACAATGATTGTATAAAAAGGTCTATCTACATAAGACGCAGGACGCGGGTCGCAAGTCGCAGAACGCGGAACGCAAGTCGCAGGTCGTAAGACTTTTGCGTTTATATAGTCCACATAGATACGCAGCGAACTCTCTGCGTCAAAAGAAAAATGAATAAAATGTCAATCAGAACATAAATGTCATAACTTCTCTTTCAGAAGCAATTACTATCATTAAGAATTGTGAAAGAAATATATGTATAACATGAATACAAGAAGACGCAAGTTATTATTGCTGTGTGCAAGTTTAAGTTATCTGTCCATGCGAAATTTTTTTGGTCCTGGTTTTTATATGTTTTGACACTTTTGGCGTACAAACCAGGATTTGTTTTTACTTCACGCAAAGAAATGACTTAGTAATATCAGCTAAATTGCAGTAGCTGCTTTGAAATTAGTTAAAAGGCTAAGTGTTTTGTTGCTAAAAGTTGGTGATTATAGATAAAATTCAATCGCTGCGAGATACAACTTTATTAGTTGGAAAGAATAGCGCACTTAGCACGAGCAGCTAAGAAAGTAGCAGCTACTTCGAAATATATTCGGAGCGCGATCCCAACATGCGATTTGCAATTCTTTTTGAGACGTTGCCATATGTATCAGCGTACCATTAATTCGCGTGTGGTACAATACAACGGCATGGTATCGTTCTTTTCGTCCTATAATGCTGTTCAACGTATGTTTCTACGCTTCTGTATATACAGCTAAATATTATTTGTTTCTAACAGCTAATATTTTTCGCTGCAGTATCTAAATTCAAAGAGCTAATAAATTGAGGTTTGGCAGCAACAACATTAGCTGTCCCTATTTCAAAGACACATTTTAGCTGTCACTGCTAAATTTTAGCTCCTTTGGCTAATCTTTTCTTTGCGTGTTTATAAATTAAATCCCGCGTTGCCGCGGAATCCCAATTACCTATATACCATTTTTTTTCTCAAAAATACTTAATTTCTCGCCTCGACGAGATCCTACGATATACGAGAATATTTGACAGTTGCCGCGATATGACAAGATATGTCCTGGTTGGCTGGTCGCTTCGACGCAGGACGTGAAAGTTGAAATTCGCCCAACTTCTGTGCGTCCTGCGTATTGAAGCCTGCGGCTTGTTGCGGCCGGAAATACGTCACGCTGCGTCTAATCTTGCGACTTGCGACCCGCGTCCTGCGTCTTATGTAGATAGACCTTAAGGTGACTCGCCAAAACGCAGCTGTTTTGCTGACAAACTATTTAGAAATACATTGTGCAAGTATTTATCAATATTTGATGAAACGTCTCTACTTTCGCATGTGTTAATTGTTCGAATTTTTTACGCATAATTCTAGCATTCCAAGTTTCATCCAGATTTCGTCACATAATTCTCTAAATATTTTCCTATCGGGTACCTAATTTAAAAAGGATTATATAGATTATAGACAATAAATCAGCAGAGTTTATAAAACTCGTAGATTTTTATTTTAGCGTTGTCACCATTTCAAACGGATATGCAATATTTGTGGTAGATAACAAGAGTGGTGACTGCTCCGAAAAAAAAATAAAGGATCGATGAAGGAAGGCCAATGAGAGCCAATAAAACGCGGAACACAGTGCGTGGTTTAAGTTTAAATGTGGAAAATATATTCTTTTGTTCAAATTTAAACAACGCACTGTATCCCACGCTTTATTGGCTCGCATTTGCGGTAGAATTGTTATAATCATTTCCTATTGCGTCACGGCCATTAATTAATTAGGTCATCATTATGTAAAAAAGATGTACAAAAAGTCAAGTATGCACGTAGAAAGAATAAATATAACTTGAAATATTTATAAAGTATTTTAAAAAGATTTTAAAATATATTTAACCTTTTAAAATATTTATGTGCTACTAGGGTTATGTCATCATTATACTGTATATAATTAACAAAATTTCGATTTTAAAAAATACTCAAATTTACCTTCCCTACAAATGGAATAATATAAAAACATGCACCAACTATACAAATTGTCTTAAAATGTTATATCCAATGATTATAGAATATTACAGAATACGATTTTATATAATGAAAGTTTTGGGTGTATTGTTTTACATACCAATATTACATGTATTAATTACTAAAACATAAAAAAATGTGTAAATCTATACAAAATTAAACATTCTACATTCAATTAAATGTAGTTAGAGATGTTTTGGAATACTTTTCTAAAATTCTTGAAGATGCGTACAATCAGAATTTCAATTGAATAAAATATTTTATTCGAAGAAATAAAGAAGATAATAATATTAAATAGACACATATTAATACAAATAACACAAATAAATATTTGATTCTAAATTTTCGGCACTGCTAAACCGACTAGATTTGAGTACTTTTGTACCGAAGTTTTGTTCATTATATATTTATTCTTTCTACGCGTATACTTGGCTTTTTGTACCTTTTTTATAAAAAGGTAATTTTATTAAGATTATGATAACGAGTAACGATAATGAATAGCTTATTCCTACAGAACAACTTAATACGCAGGACACGACAAAGTTAATGATGTCAAGTCGAGAAAATCAAAGTAGCGAAGACATCGATAAATACACAAGAGATGCAACTGAACGGTATGAACTTGCAGAGGCAAGGAACGCCGTTAAACACATGGAATGTTTTGTGAAAAATTTTAAGCATATTGTCGATCAGAATTCTGCCAAACCGGGGGATTATGATAAATGGACGGACAAAGAAAAATATGAACATGTAATAGATAACCTAAACACATATGCACCAAGTGTACCGGACTCCTTGTTATTCCTCATATCGGGCGCATTGCATCGAGGAGATTGCAATCGAAATTCAACGGACAAACCGCTCTGGTTAGACATGGAAAAGTTCCAGAGAGGTCAAAAGTTCGCTCAAGGTCACATGTTTTCGATTCTTTTCGCTAACGTGTTATCGCCTCTCCTGGTATACGCTTTCCCAGAAGCTTTCAAACCACTAATCTTGAGCCAAAAATCTCACACGCCGTATTTAGCATTCAAGAGGTACACGATTCAAGTATTATGATTTATTGTTGCGTCTCTACTGAGAAACTCACAATCAGCTGAAGCCGGTACTGAGGCCGGTATTTATAGTCGGATCTTATATTCAAAGCCGTCTTGAATTTATCTAAAGATGCCGTACGGAACATTTCTTGGCTACGGGGTATCTAAAGATGATCTTGAGACTGTCTTAAATATAAGATCTGACTATGAATATTGGTCTAAGACAATCGTTTGAAGATGAATCTCGAGAGTCAATTTAATATTAGTAGAGTAAAGGGTAATTATTTAGATTAGGACA
>NW_011967163.1:5355-7064 GCF_000949405.1 Vollenhovia emeryi | reverse complement strand
GATGAGTTTCAGCAGTTCTACCGGTAGTTCTCGGTATTGCATAGAACTGTTCAAAACTGCCATTAGAACTGCAGGAATTCATCAGCACGACAGATTTTCACCAAGTGTCGTGCTGGACCCCAGAGTTAAAAATTGTTTAAAAAATACGTACGGTCCGGAACTGTCTTTAAAACTATTACTAATGCATAGAACTCTTGCAGAACTGTCGAGAACTACCGGTAGTACCGGTAGAACTGCTGAAACTCATCAGCACGACACATTTTTACTTAGTGTCGTGCTGGTCCCCGATATGGAAAATTGTTTAAAAATTGTTAATGATGTAATATCGATCCGAAATTGCATATACATGTGAAACTTGAGTAGAACTATCGAGAACTCTCGAGATATGGACAGAAATGATATTAGTGAATGCGTTTTGGTACTTTAGAGGGGAGGGTGTCGTGCTAGATTCGCGAAGTTAGCACGACGTTTTTTAAAATGTGAGTTTTTCATATAAGGAGTGCGGATCTCTTTCTAATTTTTATCAGGAACTGTAGAACTATGAAAAGTGCTATTGGAACTCTTGGTATTTTTTTGGAATTCGTAGAATGTCGTGCCAACTTCACAGACACAGTTTCTGCTAAATTAATAGGCATCATCTATCGGTTCTACCACGAATTTATTGCCCTTGGAGTAATATCCATTTAGTAGCAAATTGATTGATAGATCGTGTAATCGTTGCGAAAAAAATTTGTGATTTAATTTGGACGTTGAAAACCTACTATCTCGTATTACTCCTACCTCATAATAATGAACTTTCCTCTAAATTCACATTTATAATCGCGAATCAAGGGACAAACTCCGATAAAGCCTATTTTGAGACACAGTCTGAAGTCTTTTTTTCGCGAATCAATTCGAGTTTTGAAAAAACTATCATGTATGGATTACTATATCTTGGGATTTATTGTTACATTTTTGCTGAATTCTCAATTAAATCTTAAATTAGCAAAAATAAGAAAAAACAAGGGAATAATTATATTTTTCCAATATTACCTCGTCTGATTCTGAATCAAATGTCCTTATTTATTTATACTTTCGAACACGATTATATATGATTCCATATATTTAAAATGAACGTTATAAATTTATAGTAATTAATTTTAATTAATACTATTTTTTAGTACTCGTATAGCGACATTTCTTGTTTTCGAAAAAAAGCAAGTTGATTTACATTCGATTAGAATATACAGGGTGTACCTAAACTGGCGATAAATATTTTAATGACAAGTACTTTGTAACATTTTGAGACGAAAATTCTAATACGAAAAAGTCGAGGCTATAATATTTTTCAAATGGGAACAGTTTAACCATCTCGAATAGCAAAGCTAGAATTTCGCGCGCTCAGGGATGGCAAAATGGTCAGTGATAAAGGTGCTTCCTTGAACCACACGTCTTTGACATTAATGAAATTAGTGTAAAAATGTATGCAAGAGTTTTATTAAGAAACTATTTCTGTTTATTTGCAATGAATTTTAGAAATAGTTTAAAATGTTTTTTTTTCAATAGCTCAAATCGATATTGATTTGTGTCATCAACTGTCATCAGCATATCTATTTGGTTAAATTGGTAAATCTCCGCGATGAAATTTGTCGCAATTTAACCAAATAGATATGCTGATGACAGTTGACACAAATCAATATCGATTTGAACTATTGAAAAAAAACATTTTA
>NW_011967163.1:0-3837 GCF_000949405.1 Vollenhovia emeryi | reverse complement strand
AATCTGTTTAATGGAAAATTGATTGTTAGATCGTGTGATCGTTGCGGAAAAAAAATTGGCCGTTGAATTTGAACGTTAAAAACCTATTATCTCATATTAGGATCCTATCTGATAATAGTATACTTTCCTCTAATAATAGAATCTACAATGTGAATAATAAATCTGTTTGCAACAGTAACTATGATGGATAACGATAACTTCTTAATTTCTAACTAGTAAGAATATTCTTAATAAAAGTCGCCAGCAGTGCTCTCTCTGTTCTTAATTTTTCTTCCTTTAATTTTAAACGTTTCTCTCGAAATTTAAATTTAAGATACATTTTATCCACTGTTATCCAGTACTTTTACTTTCCAACTATCCCTCTCATCTCGATTTTCATTTATACATTACTCTCTAAAATTTGTGGAGTGAAAATACTGCCATGGAAAGAGTGAAATGTTCACCCTATTGGCGTGAATATTTCCTCCAACAGAGTGAATATTAACTCCAATGGAGTAATCATTTCACTTCATGGCAGTATTTTCACTCCACAAATTTTAGAGAGTACGTTCTATTGGTATAAAATAAACTTTTCCATCACCCGAGTATTTTCATTACTTGTTGTCTATGTCTCATTCAAATCTTATATTTGACTGCAAAATAAATGTTTTAGATATAATTTCTGCCGCGGCAGTCTGCAGGAAGTTAAGGAAAGATCGCACGACTTTATCGAGTTTGGGCTAAAACCCTACTGGCGACAAGCAACGCCCGAATGGGAACATATGATGAGATGCTTAATGGAATTTTTTAATAGCAATTCAAGCGCATTCCAGATGTTATTACTGCTATTCGCCGATTTATTGAATATTGATATGCCACGTCTACGGAAAACGCTTTCTTATTCTGAACGGTTTTATCTTATTCTTCAACGGTGAGTACCACAAGCCAGATAAATACATACAAGTATCCTCTGATATCCATTAGATTATAAATTAAGAAACTGTATTGTTATTAACAAATTTTACGTTTAAATTATTAATTGTAATATTTCTTGAAAATAATCAAAGAGTAAGTATTTCCTCAATTTCATTTGTTGATCGTTCTGACGTGATTCAAAGAAATGAATCATTTATTAGCAAAATTTAATATGATGGAGACGAAAAATATAGTTTTCTAATCGTAATCGCGTATAGATTCAAATATGTGAAAAATAATGAGATAAACTACCGAGTCCAATTTATAGGACCATTAAAGTGAAAGAATTAAAGAGCAATAGGAAATTTTACTGTATTTTTATTGCTTATCTTATTACAAAATTTGTACCTAGTAATAATTATAATAATTTCTCTCTATAATTTCAGCTTTATATTTCGCTATGCCATGAAGTTACGATTCGTACGAGAGTATATGAACGAATGGGCTTGTAAGTTTCTCGAGAAAGCAGTCAACTTTGGACCAGAAATACATGAAAAACTAAAGAAAAAATCTGAAAGGGTTTTAAATAAGGGTCGACAACAATTGTATGGAGACTCGAACTAATATACTCCAACGAATTAATATATGTATATCATATATGGGTGACGCTATTTCATACTTTAACTCACTGTCTAATACGATTAAATAGCACATCTCTACTATTGTCCTATACGTTATTGTTATTATGTATTATAAATTTATTTTATATCATCCACATACACTCAGTCGGAAAAAAGCGGTACACTGACGTATAGGATAATATTAGAGATGTGCTATTTAATCGTATTAGACAGTGAGTTGAAGTGTGAAATAGCGTCACTCATATATGATATACATACATTAATTATGTCTGTGTGTCGATCATTTGTTATTGGGAATTGGGTAAAATATATGCGCTAGAACCTAATATAAAAAGTCGAAATAGACGCGTAAACAACATCTTAAAGTTATTGTATACACGTTTTAAGTCTTTGTCTGAAAATATTATAATACACAATAACTGTCTCGTGTCTCAAGTCTTAAATACGTATACGAGGATAACGTTGGTGAAGAAGAAGAAACATATGTAAACGAGATGGTAATTATTAATAATTGTACAATAAAAGTGTTACTATCTCGTGAATAGATGAATATTTTTAAAATATTTTCTGGAAATTACAAGTCAGCTATTCTTCTAAGGTTCTCCCAGATAACTATAATATTTTTACGCGCAAATTTTGCTGCTCCTACGCGTGCAAACTTGTACGAGATTTGCCCGTGTTTTTCGCTGTATCAATTTTCCTACCTACCCGCGTTTCAACTTTTTCTTAATAAACCTACAAGTCTTTCGTTGAAACCGCGACGCGATTTATAAGAGAACCGATTTGGGGTTACACGCGCGTGATTTAATATGGATTTAATTAATTAATTAATAAAGGATTCTTTTTAATCTCGCACATATACGAGAATATGTAAAAAAGATAATAATATAACCCACCCGAAATCTGGCAAATAAGAAGAAATCAACAATTATTTCATACAGCATCAATTATACTCCATCAAAGTGATCTATATTGACCACTTATCATATCGTTGGGCCAGGTTGGACCTACCTTTCGTCGACCCTGGCCATACAATCTGGTCATTTTGACCAGAGATCAGGAAGAAAGGAAACTCATCCTTCCATGGTCGGTTTGTTATCGTAACCGACAAATATTACGTACGATTTGAATTATATACGAGCGACGATCGTATCGAAAAATACACGACGAAAAGTTAATTAAGAAAAAATTTTAATTCGAGAAAATTTACTGCACAAAGCTAATTAAATATATTTCTGCCCGTTATTTACTCGAAGAGTATTGACCGTCTCTTCGCGACGCGATCTTTGAATGCGAAATTCAAGTCTATACACGGAAAACAGTTTACTTCGCGTTTTATTAATTTTAATCATATTCCGCGATAAATGAACATTTCTAATACGGACGAAATAAAAAAGTACTAATGTCATGGAAACGTTTTTAAAAGCCGATCGCGAAACACGAACGCGAAAACCGATCGCGGATGAGGATGCGTGTGATTCGCGCATGTGCTCATGCGACACGCATCTTAAAGGTGTCGCGAAATATATCGAATAAATGACGTGAGATCCAGAATTAAAGAACTTTCTCGGCTTTGACGAAATGATAGAGAGTGATATTGCATTTGGATATTACAGGTAAATCTTTAACTGCCAACAATGTATAATAATTTGAAATGTTTCCGCGCTCTCGATAAAACATTTGGAATCTCACGTCATATGCATTGTTTCACTTTACATGCCAATATATAATGGATAAAAAATGGATAGATTACAAGTGCGCTCGACGAATACGTCAATAAATCATTTGTCCTATTCGCGTACTTTCCGCGATGTTCCAGCGATTCTCAACATAAAAACTGAGCTCAGTACATTTTGATTCGTAGAGCTCCGTGAGATTAAACGAATGCGAAAGAAAATTGTAGAGCCCGTTGAATGTCAGAGGCCCCGACCGTGTATCAAATAAAATATGAATTTATGTTACAATCTATCCATCTTCCGGTAACGAATTTACCTACGTTCTACAGTCTATGATCTACGATCTATGGGATGTAAATTCGTTACCTTGGTTAAAAAAAACTTACAACTTACCGGCCCGATGCGCAGCAGCGGAGTTAGCTACGTTGCGTTGACCTGTAACACACAAACATAGAATTCATATTAAAAAAATGTTTACAAGATTTAGTCCGAGATATGTTTAACGATAATAGAAACGGCAGGATCGTGTCGTAAATTTTATTCAGATCTACGCGGCCCGTTTCTGTACATTATTTATACGCGAACCTTTTCCATGAAACAAGATTTGACGAATGCTCGTGCGAATT
>NW_011967162.1:904641-920705 GCF_000949405.1 Vollenhovia emeryi | reverse complement strand
CCTTCGGGAATATAAGCGCTGAGTCGCTCTACTTCGATAAAAGCGCTAAGTCGCTCTCCCTCGGGAACATAAAGCGCTGAGTCGCTCCACTTCGATTTCAAAGCGCTGAGTCGCTCTACTCGTGCGCCCGAGCCGCACGGCAAGCGCTAGATCGCTTTATCTCCAAGGCGCCATGGTTTCGCCAACAAAGCGTAAATCGCTGCATCGTGAGTGGAGATCTGCGTAAAACGCATAGACTCGGAGTAACATATTGAGATACTAACTCTGTACTTTCTTTATAGACACTGATTCCTGAAGTAAGAAATCCCGATCCTGGAAATCCGAACGGCCACCTCCACCTCGACAGGACGACTGTCTACCTATCCATAGAAAGACGCGTCCGATCCCCTTGGACCAGTACCTCAAACGACGACGGACGCACGACGAGTCTAAAAAGGTTCTGGCTCCACGAACTCCGTCTCCGACTCTCTTCAAGAGGCCCAGTACACCGCGGACACCTTCGCCCGTTCCCATCCGTGGGACACCAAAGCGTTCCAGGCCTCTCACTCCACGAGCCGTCCTGTCCCCATCAGACTACGTGGAGAATATTCCACCTAGGACCTTCCGTAGTCTGATGACACAAACCGTACCGACACTCTGCGACTTCGGTACCCAAACAGATCCGATCCTTCTCCCGAGGGTTCCCACTTCCGTCCCGCTGGTCAGTAAGCGCGACGCCTTTACGCAGACCAAAAAGCGCGGTGACCAGGCTCTAAAGAGCCAACACTTTCCGTACACTCCTCGACGTATGTAATCCATGTACCGTATTTCCTATTTCTTTAAATATATATCCTAAGCCATGAGGCGTTAAAAAAAAGAAAGAGTCCAAAGAGTTACTTTCCTTTCTTGCGATCCACATCCTTGGGCGTTCCGAACATAGAATTAAGCGAAGTAAGCCCCATAAATTGGTGACCCCGACGTGATCGCAAGGTTGAAAAATGCCGCAAGACGAGAGAGTACAAATTACGGCTGAAAGCCTCGTACACAAAGTCGCTGTTCGCGTACCCCCCTTCTGGAACGACGAACCGGAACTATGGTTCGCACAATTAGAAGGTCAATTTACAATTAGCGGAGTTACACAAGATTCTACTAAATATTCATACGCTCTATCGCAATTAAATTCAAGTCAAATCAAAGAGATTAAAGACGTAATCACTCAGCCTCCCGCAACCGAGAAGTATGAAGCGGTGAAGCAAGCGCTCATACAGCGCATGTCTGTCTCACAAGAACAGCGCACACGACAGCTCTTAGAGCTAGAGGAGTTAGGAGATCGCAAACCATCACAATTTTTGCGACATCTCCGTACCCTGGCCGGAAATAATGTGCCGGACTCTCTCTTACGCACGCTTTGGCTGGGAAGACTTCCACAACAGGCTCAGATGATTCTAGCCACCAGGGCCAACGACCGTCTTAACGATGTAGCAGAGCAAGCCGATCGCATCCACGAGATGACGAACAAGGCAGTGATAGCTTCTACGTCCGCACCTGCAGCAACCACGCTCGAAGCAAAAGTAGAGGCTCTAACTAAGCAAGTTGCTTCTCTCACTACGCATCTTTCCCGAGACAAGAAACGGGACAAGAAATCCGAAAGGAAACGAAGTCGAAGTCGCAGTCAGAAGCCGACGAAGAGCACAGATAATGACAAGCACTGTTATTATCACAACAGATTCGGCGAGAAAGCTAAGAAATGCACCCAGCCATGCACCTACAAATCGGAAAACTAAAAGGGGAGTCACTAGCGGCGGCAAGCCGACTCGCCCCTTCGCAACGCCGCCTTTTCGTAACGTGTCGGGATACCAAGAAGCGATTTCTCATTGACACAGGGTCCGACGTCAGTGTATATCCACGCTCTATGACAGCGGGCTACACGGCGTCTTCCACCTACGAACTATTTGCTGCAAACGGCTCTACAATAAACACATACGGCTGGCTTACATTGCAGCCGGAGCTCGGGTTACGACGTGCTTTCCCTTGGCGCTTTATCGTCGCCAACGTCACAGTACCCATCATCGGAGCTGACTTCCTGGCATACTATCACCTGTTACCCGATCTACAACGAGGCCTTCTCCTAGACGGAAAAACAGAACTACGCACAAAAGGCACGGCAGAGAAAGGAACTACGCAATCCGTCAAGGTGCTGGCAATAGAAAACGACTACCATCGTATCTTGGCAGAATTTCCCGGGATTACGCGGGCTACTGCCGGGACGCGAAAAGCAAAACACGCTACCAGGCATCACATCAAGACAACGGACGGCCCACCTGAAGCCTGTCGTCCACGAAGACTCGCCCCCGACAAACTCAAGGCAGCCAAGACTGAGTTCGACCTCTTGCTTCAAGAAGGGGTCATACGAGTATCGAAGAGCCCCTGGGCGACGCCACTACACATGGTGCCGAAGAAAGGGGATTCATGGCGGCCCTGTGGAGACTACCGGAGACTCAACGCGAGGACCGTCCCCGACCGCTACCCTATCCCACATATTGAGGATTTTTCGCAACGCCTCCACGGCAGCAGAATCTTCTCTACACTGGATCTTGTACGAGCGTACAATCAGATCCCCGTACACCCCGAAGACGTTCCGAAGACGGCGATAACTACGCCCTTCGGACTCTTTGAATTCCTCTTTATGCCGTTCGGACTTCGCAACGCAGCACAAACGTTCCAGCGCTTCATCAACGAGACTATAAGCGACCTGGAATTTTGCTATGCATACATTGACGACATCTTAGTCGCCTCTAGCAACGAAGAGGAACACAAAAAGCACCTGCGTACACTTTTTAAACGCTTAGAAGAGAACGGCATATTACTGAGCCCGGCTAAGTGTGTTTTCGGAGCCGACAAGGTTCTGTTCCTGGGGTACGAGGTCTCCGCTGAAGGCACACGACCTCCCGCAGATAGAGTCGAGGCAATTAAACAATTTCCCAGGCCGGAGAACGTCCAACAGATGCGACAGTTCCTGGGACACTGAACTTCTACCGAAGATTCATTCCCGAGGCCGCGCAGGACCAGACGATATTGAACGGTCTACTCAGCGGGCCCAAGACTAAAAAGAAGGCTCCCATTACGTGGACTACAGAATTAGACGAGGCCTTCGAAAAATGCAAAAGCAGTCTCTCAAGGGCTACTCTGCTGGCGCACCCTAAGCAAGATGCAGAAGTCACACTTACGACGGATGCATCGGATACCGCCATAGGAGCAGTAATTCATCAACGAGTCGGAGAGGATTGGCAACCACTAGCCTTCTTCAGCAAAAAACTCAATCCGGCTCAACGAAAGTACAGCCCGTACGACAGAGAGCTGCTGGCGATTTATATGGCGATCAAACACTTTCGTCATATGCTGGAAGGAAGATTCTTTATCGTATTCACAGATCACAAGCCGATCACATACGCCTTCAACCAGGATCTCCTTCACAGCTCTCCCAGATAAGCCCGGCACCTACAATAGGTACATTGGTCAATTCACGACCGATATACGTCATATCGCCGGCAAAGATAATACGGTCGCAGACGCTCTCTCTCGTATCGAGAGTATTCAGACCGCAGTTAACCTGGAGGACTTGGCCAAAGCACAAGAAGAAGACACCGAATTACAGGACTTCCTGAAGGAAACTTCTTCACTCAGACTCCAGAAAATACCAATTCCCGGAACCAGCTCCACGCTGTACTGCGACACTTCGACACCGGTGGCACGACCATTTGTCACTAAACAGCTTCGAAGACAGGTGTTCCAATCTCTACACGGTCTGTCGCATCCAGGGACTAAAACAACAGCGAAATTAATATCGCAGCGTTACGTCTGGCCACGAATCAAGACAGACTGTCACGAATGGGCGAGAGCATTAAGGCATCTTTATTAGGCCCCTATCAGGATCCTACTAAAATTTTTGCTCGGGTATATATCGTATTACAAATAACATTATGTTGATATTCTGGTATATCAACAGAATATCCTTATGGGGCTTACTTCGCTTAATTCTATGTTCGGAACGCCCAAGGATGTGGATCGCAAGGAAGGAAAGTAACTCTTTGGACTCTTTCTTTTTTTTAACGCCTCATGGCTTAGGATATATATTTAAAGAAATAGGAAATACGGTACATGGATTACATACGTCGAGGAGTGTACGGAAAGTGTTGGCTCTTTAGAGCCTGGTCACCGCGCTTTTTGGTCTGCGTAAAGGCGTCGCGCTTACTGAACAGCGGGACGGAAGTGGGAACCCTCGGGAGAAGGATCGGATCTGTTTGGGTACCGAAGTCGCAGAGTGTCGGTACGGTTTGTGTCATCAGACTACGGAAGGTCCTAGGTGGAATATTCTCCACGTAGTCTGATGGGGACAGGACGGCTCGTGGAGTGAGAGGCCTGGAACGCTTTGGTGTCCCACGGATGGGAACGGGCGAAGGTGTCCGCGGTGTACTGGGCCTCTTGAAGAGAGTCGGAGACGGAGTTCGTGGAGCCAGAACCTTTTTAGACTCGTCGTGCGTCCGTCGTCGTTTGAGGTACTGGTCCAAGGGGATCGGACGCGTCTTTCTATGGATAGGTAGACAGTCGTCCTGTCGAGGTGGAGGTGGCCGTTCGGATTTCCAGGATCGGGATTTCTTACTTCTGGAATCAGTGTCTATAAAGAAAGTACAGAGTTAGTATCTCAATATGTTACTCCGAGTCTATGCGTTTTACGCAGATCTCCACTCACAATGCAGCGATTTACGCTTTGTTGGCGAAACCATGGCGCCTTGGAGATAAAGCGATCTAGCGCTTGCCGTGCGGCTCGGGCGCACGAGTAGAGCGACTCAGCGCTTTGAAATCGAAGTGGAGCGACTCAGCGCTTTATGTTCCCGAGGGAGAGCGACTTAGCGCTTTTATCGAAGTAGAGCGACTCAGCGCTTATATTCCCGAAGGAGAGCGACTCAGCGCTTGTATTCCCGAAGGAGAGCGACTAAGCGCTTGTATTCCCGAAGGAGAGCGACTAAGCGCTTTATATTGCGTCTAGGGCGCAAGAGACAGCGGCTAGCGCTTGGTACGTGGCGACTGAGCGCCGAAGTGAAGTGAAAATGCTCGCATTTTCCTCCCTTATATCCTGGTACTCACCAAATTTTACTCCCGAGAGACTGCGCGGCGTAGCGGCGGCGCCGCGAACTAGCGCGGCCGCTCAGCGTGGGGCTAGCGCCAGGCGCTTACGTTGGGGGCCGGGCGCCCTGTGCTACGCGTCAGGTGCGCGTGACCGCGTGGTCGCAGGGGAGGCCCGACGCCTGTGGCTGCCGTAGGCCGCCACAATCCTCAGTATATACCATTGGTATATTTTCAGCACATACTATGTATGAAAAAAAGCGGACATTAGTGCATTCTCAGTACGTACTCAGTACATCATAGAACATATTCGAAAGCTATGAGAATATACGTAATGTACTGTTGAGATATTCTCAGAACTTTCTCAGTATCTACATGTGCTGTGTGGGTTACAGGGTGAGTCGTAAAGGCTGTTCTAACCTTTTATCATAACAGGTGAATTACCAACCGCAACTGCCTAGCCAACTCGGGAGAAATTGATTAAATCTCGTTCTACATGTCTCAATCATGTAATATCTAATTATATTTCTTAAGAAATAATTAAATATTACATGATTGAGACATGTAGAACGAGATTTTATCCATTTTTTCTCGAGTTGGCTATAGTTGCGGTCGGTAATTTATCTCTTATGGTAAACGGTTGGGACAGTCTTTACGGCTGCGTTCGGGGAGACGCTATTTAGTGCTATGAGCGTACTCTGTCCTTGTTCAACTTTTGCAAGTAACAAGGATAGAGCACGCTCATAGCGCTAAATAGCATCTCCCCGAACGCAGCCTACAACTCACCCTGTACACAGGATGAGTTTTATTTCGTGAACCAGTTTCTTACCATGAGAGATGGATTACCGGTGGACTACCAAAACTGCAGCTAACTCTGGAAAAATGGCAAATCTCGTTATATCTGTTTCAATCATGTATGTATAATAATATCTAATTATATATCTCAAAATACAATTGCATATTATATGATTGAAATAGTACAATATAAATAGTGGGAGCAAATTAGATTACATCCTGTATATCGTATTTAGAAAACATTTGGGAGTACTGTGAAAGGTGATAAGTGTCGAAAAGAGTTAAGTAATCCGCGCGATCGTAATCAGCTGTTTCCGACGGTGTCGTGCGGAGCAACAAGCAACAATCGCTATGTTGCGCGTGTTTGTTTATTCGTGTGCAGCGTGGTGGATCACAGTGAGCGTAGTGAATTATAATGAGTGCAGTGAATCATAGTGAGCGCAGCGAGTATGGCGATTGCACCGAAACGACGAATGATTATAACGTTAATTCGACTTCTGCCGGCGAGCGTCCAAAATAATGAAGCGCCTGGCGAAACGGTAAACGGCAACGCAGCGCTTCGACCGGTGAGTGACTAATTGCTTTATTCGTTTAATAATCACAACGTTTGCCAAATTAAATACGATATACCGATGAGACCGCGCGATCATATATCGGCGTTTCTCTCGCGAGCGACTCGATGCCTGCATTGTGCCAGGAAAATATCACATATCCGCATCAGAAAATAAAACGCCATGTAAAAGTGGAATGCCCGCGCAATACGGCAATATGTTATTTTGATCGAATTCCCTTTTGAACAATGCGTCTGTTCGGTTTCATTAAGCGGTCTCTGTGCAGTGATACCGCGCAATTCATATATATTTTACATAAATGCACACGGCATTACATGGATGACGAATTTTGTCAGCTGCGAAATTATGGATGTAGGAATAACTGAATAGAGCACAAAGTACCCTTTTAGACACGAGGAGTAAAGCCTGAGGGGACGGAAATTCATCGGTTAAGATACTTCAGGTTTAACGTCTATTTTCACGTCGCACGGTATTTTTCGACGTTAGCCAAGACATTGCAACGATCACACTCTGTCGAATTATCCACTGCCGCCATCCGCTATTTTGTTGCGTAGTTGTATGTACGTAATTATTATAGTGTTGTTAAATATTAATATAGTGTATTACATAACATGCCGGATTGTTGGGCTATATATTATAAATATAAATAGTGTATTTTTCAAGACGTGTAAAGATGTAAAAATAGGTTATACTCCGTAAAATGATCCACCGTCATCATCTTATTTCATATCCGTTGCACTAGACATTTCATTTCTCTCACCTTTTGTGTTTCAACTCCGCAGCTTTGTGCTCCATCCAGCTATTTTTACATCCATGTGCGAAATTAAAAGTCTTACTTAGAACTAGTTGATTGGTCAATTAATCGACATACACAGATTAGTATCTCATCATTAAAAAAGATTCTTCAACATATTTTGTATCGTGAACAGTGTTTGCTCTTATCTAGATAAAATTGTATAGAAGATCATCCAGATAAAATTTTGGCATTATCTTATCTTTATACATATACATAACCTACATCTTAAATAAGAAAAGTGTTATCTTTACTAAATTATCTAGGATAACGTTCAGATAAGTTGATGTACGTTGCTGTAATATGCAAAATATTGAAATATTTACTTCTCACAATTGTCAGAGCAAAGCAGCTGGCAAACTACTTTGTTTGGATTGATAGATTTTCAACAAGCTCAATCGCAACCAAGCTCGCAATTTGTAATGTGAAATCAGCGAGAACCAATCGGAATTCAGCGTTTTAGACCAGGTGATTTATAAAATTGCATCCTAATTGGCTCTCGTAACCAATGCTTGTTCCGAGGGGTAAACCGCTGAGGGCATTGTGGAGTACAGATTTGCGGCATTACTGGGCATTACTAGGCATTTTTTGGGCATTAGGCCTTTCTCGGGCATTATAAAGATAAAATAAAATAAAATAAGATAAATTAAGATAAGATAATAAGGTAAAGTAATGCCCACTGGGTTTGTTCCTTGCAGAAATCGTCTGTTAATACTTTTATACGTATGATACTTTTATATAGCACTTTTAAAAACTTATTTTTGCGCAATAAAAATTCATAAAGCGATGAATAAAAATAAATTATTATACGTAAACTTATAAAATAAAAACTGTTTATATACACATGTAAACTTATAAATAAAGAGTATAAATACATTTTTATAATTTTCTATAATTTGCAAGTTTTTTAATAGTCTTTTATATAAGTGATCATAAAAACAACATTAACAACATATTATCTAGAAGTTATCTAGATGCCACATAATTTCATCTTTATTTAGATATATTTAAAACAAATTTATCTTCATCTTATCTAAGATAAATTGACATCTTTTTATCTCATCTTTATCCAGCTAATTTTAAAATTATCTGAGCACAACACTGGTCGTAAATGATACATTTTTACGCAACTAGTAAAGAATGTATCAATAATTGTGACAACGCTAAGAAAGTACGGATTTAAATGTACGAGAATTGATAATAATAAACAACAATAAAAAAAATGAGAGAAAGCGGCAAATAATTTCTGGGGATAATAAACGGCCGAATGTAACGAGAATATTTTTCAGTTGAATAGATTTAGCGAATCATTCTCTCGAGCTATTGTATTGGCTGCGCCTCTCGAAACAAAGCATGAAACCAACACGGATTAAGCCTATTATTTCGCTGTTCATTATAACAATTACCTGTTGATGGCGGGGCAACGGGTGGGGCGCGCAAGGAATCCGGCGAAAGAGTAATGATTGAAAATAACAGGAATCATATAAACGTGCAATCATGCAGCGCCGGGATACTCTCGGGCAGGGTTGTCGGAAATGATCACAGATTTCAGGGCAGTGTGATCAGATCGGTTCGAAGACAAGCATTATGATAATGATGCTCATTACGCGATCAGATTATAGATTATAGAATTATAAGCCTGTTATATATGATAAATCATTCGTTTTGCTGTGCTTGGCCATTTTTCGTTACGCGATCCAACGATCGCGCTTGATTCATTCGATCGACCTAGGATAAAAATCTTACAAACGTTTCGCAGTGTCGACAGATTAAATAAAATGAACTTTTCGCATAATAACATTGCAGTCGTACTTTGTGTTTCATAAATAAATATCGAATTCTTGTGTTAATTACTCAAGTGATTCTTTTTATAATATAAAATCTCTAAGCATATTGATAACGTATATATGTATAATTTATAAGTATATCTATACTTTGCATATCTAATCGTGTAGAAATAAACAATCGCAGGTAAAAATTATTTATCTGAATAGCTATATGGATAACTGTTTTTGCATTTTTAATGTACTGTCAATTGAATGTTACCATATTCAAGGTTAAATTTTGAAGGATTGGAAAATTACTATAAAAAGTTTTTGCTTAGAGACTGCAGTAGAATGGGATGTTGCTTTTGTAATATTACTAAAAAGGTGAAAATAAATGAACATTTCACAAATAAAATTTCTACCAGCGTCTCATATACATATGTATCTGTCTTAAAACCACTTTTTCGGGGAGTTTAATTTTTTTTTAAATTATGCAAGTATGCTAGCGCATAAAACTTCGGAAAATACAAGAATACGTTCAAAACTACACGAGAATTGTTTTAGATTACTCAGAACTCTGAAATTTCGATCAGCGTCTCATATGTATCTGTTTTAAGGCCACTTTTTCGGGGAATTTAACTTTTAAAAAATTATGCAAGTATTCCAGCGCATAGAACTCTTCGGAAAAAACGAAAATACGTTCGAAACTACATGAGAACTATTTTAGAATAGTCAGAACTCTGAAATTTCTACCAGAGTCTCTCCTTCGTCCGTATTAAGATATGTTTCTCGAATGGTAAAAGTTGTTAAAAATTGAAAAATAACGGTTTTTCAGAACTCTTGCTAGAACTATTGTAGAATTATCGAGCGCTTGAAATCTGACAAGAAGCTGGCGAGAAATCTGCGGAGGACAAAGTGAGACGCTAGGTGAAGTTAGCGTCTCACTTTGCACTAATCGTTTTTTTTTCGCTTGAAAGGCCAGAACTATTTGTTTAACGTATCAGGAGCTCTAGAACTATTCAAAAAGAAGTCAGAACTCTCAGTAGTTAATGAGTTTCCACAAAATGAAACGCCAGTTTCACATACACTAGCTTAACCAGTTTAAGAATAATATAAAAATTTTTTAATAGTTTGTCAATATTTTTAAATAATGGGTGTGCGTGTGCGTGTGCGTGTGCGTGTGCGTGTGCGTGTGTGTGTGTGTGTAAAATGACTCATTTTCGGGGTGCTTGATTAAAGTGAGTCCCCTTTCCTCTCACTTTTGTGTGTATGTGTGTGTGCGTGTGTGTGTGTGTTTAAATTTAAAAAACGCGTGTTTCCTCCGCGGTGTTGAATTACTGCTTGCAGCCGATTCCTCATGTTAATGCAAGCCCTAATTCCTGTAGAATGTCATTCCACAGGAAGAAATTAGGACACCCTGTACATATTTATTTATATCTGGACGAGACTGGGCATAATTGATAGATTGAACGAACTTACCTGTGAAGTTCAATCCTAATTATGCCCTGTGTCTCGTCCGGATGGACGCCGACCCTTATCTTTACCCTCTCCTACTGACACAGCGATTTGCCTCCTTGCTTTGAACTTATGAGAAGCGGAAACGCAGCGTACGGCGAGGGCACGGAAGTAAACCAGCGCCATCTTTGGTTTTGCTTTTGGATTTGAATTCTGTTGTTGAAGAGCGTGCGGGAGCACGACTACATATTTATTTCTATCCGGGCGAGACACAGGGCATAATTAGGATCGAACTTCACAGGTATTTGCCTTCACACATAAAATTCCGTAAGGACGTAAACCGTAAGCGTAAGAAAATCAACAGATTGGATTTGCTACTGCTTGCGTTATTGCCTTACGTTCTCGACTGTGATTGGTCGATTTTCTTATGCTTACGTTTTACGTCCTTACGGAATTTTATGTATGAAGGCCTTAAGTTCGTTCAATCCATCAAAAATTCGTTATTCGGGGTGAAAAACAGTACAATTCATCATGGCGCCTGAGGTCTGTATATTTTTCGAATTCTTTCCGAGAATCGTTCTTTAGACTACACTTTGCGGGAAGTCGCGAATCATAATTTCGCGCGATCATATCTTTCCCGTATTATTCTTTCGTCGTGATGTAATGAAGTGCGTGTCACGTGCAATTAACGTCGAGAACGTCGTGCAAAGTGTCGCGCGATCGTAATTAACCACGTTTTCGCGATGAGTGTGGCGCAAGTGCAACGAAGGAAATGAGAAAGGAGAGGAAGGCTTGTAAGACAACGGGCGATGACGGAGCAACCATAGGGCGAATAATTCAGAATTTATTTATTATTTTTTACTGGCAGAAATAATCGTTTATGCTCGCAATAGTTTGTACATGTTATATCTAATATACATATATTAAAAATCGATATTTTTGTGTACTTGAAACTATTTTTATAATATCGTCGGATTACAATTAAGATCTCATTAGTACTATTGTTTAATTGTACTTCTTGTTTTCGAATCAAACAATAACAATCAAATACGCGTAAGAAAATGGCCGACTGATTTTATTGAGATCTTATGTTTTTCGTTCTAGTTTTCAGATGTCGCTGGTTGTCCAGCTACATACATTTAATAATTCAGCAGGCGTGGAAGAAACCAGGGTTACCTATATATATTTTTTTCATTAAAAAATATATTTTTTTTAATGAAAGGAATTAGTAAATCAGACAATAATTATATATAGCATTTATCATAATAATTATTAATATAATATATATACTAATATAACGCTCTCATTTTTAAATATATAAGTTAAAATATATATATACCTACATATAATTGTTATTATAGATTGAATTGTTTTAAAATTAATAATTGTAAAAAGTGCTAATAAGACGAGAGGTAAACTGCTGACCAAAATCATGTACCCCAATGCCCGGTGGGTATCACTTTATCTTATTATCATATTTTATCTTAATTATCTTGTTTTATCTTATTTTATCTTTATAGTGCCCCAGCAAGGCCTAATGCCCAAACTAATGCCCCAAAAAATGCCCAGTAATGCCCAGTAATGCCGCAAATCTGTACACTATAATGCCCTTAGCTGTTTACCCCTCGTAATAAGAGCTATAAAAAAATAACTTTTGTCAAAACTATAGATTAATTTACCACTTATTTTTACTAAATCAAGCATCTACAGTTAGAGTACAAGAACATACCATATATGTATGATGATTTCGTGAATATTCTGGCTTCTGAAGAAAAATCTAATTTTTAAATATACAATCTTGGTTTATTATTGAAAAAATGGCCAGAACAAAAATGGAAAAATTCCACGTGTCATCCTTGCTTTTACGGTTTTTGATAAGTACGACGGCTGTCGGATAGACAAATTATTCGGTATTAATTGTGTCAGAAAAAGATTAATGAGAAAGCATGCGTACGAAGGGTCGAGCGGGGCAAACCGCTGAGTCAGGGAAAGATGATAATGCGGCACCATTTTATATTAAAGTCACGTATATGTATATATATTGTATATACATGTATATATATATGTATAATATTTACTTTGCGTCTCTCTTCCCCAGAGATATTATACTAGTTGAGTTTTGTAAACTTGTACATCACGTAGATATTGACGATGTTTCGGTAATAAAATAGAACCAAAAATTAAATTATCACAAATTAATGAAACCTAAGATAACAATGCATATGAGCCTATTAGCACGTAGTGTACCATTGTATACCAACGCACACTTAACAAGTAATCACGAACGAAGTTTATACACGTACCAAGCAGAATTCTAATGTGCAATATATCATATATCAATAGCATTTCGTTACAATCGTATTAACTTTAATTGGCAATACTTCAACATTATTAATCGATAAAAATTCGTTCGAATGCGCCGAAGGGAATATCAACCGCACAACGTTAAAAAATAGCGGGGTATCGTGGTGACGATATCGGGAATTGAATAGAAATAGCGACGAACAAAGAAATCAAAGGACAGTTAGCTTCCCGGAGCGATTCTGCATGCTATCGGTTTTACTCTTCGTTGGTCGCCGTTGCAACGGGCCAATTCTCACCCTAGTCGAATTCTGAAGCTTTTCGCGGTCGTTATGGGGTATTTGTACAACACAATTTATCTCGCCTCGGGGCCACGAATCACAATGGCGGTGTGCGACAGCCCCGTCTATTCGAAGGAAATATCCGCCGTATAATAATCGATTACTGGCGGGTGAAAGGAGAAGAAATCATCAAGTGATTCGGCACGCAGACCGCACGCACGGATGCATACAAATATTGCCAGCGGAAAGGCCGAAATATCCTTTTGAACGCATGCTGCGTCATGGAGATTAGGTAGGCAATTACTCGGCAATATTTAGAAAATCCAATATACGTGGCATTTGGAAGTGCATTGTCGACGCCACGTTGCAAAGTCGCCGCATCGATGCGCCTCGAAAACTGGATAGCGTGCTCGCCTAGAAATGAAACTGTACTGCAAAATTGTGCGCCCGGTGGTGGCTTTCCAAGCGCACTGTAATTGCGCCTTAGACTCGTCCCTCGCGCCTCGGTGCTTTCTTTGTTCGCGAGACTGGGAGATTTAGGTCCCGACTCCAGCGTCCCTGTCACAGTCCGTTGAGGCTGTCCACGTCCACTTTCGTGTTCACACGTAGCCCCGGGGGCTATAAATAAGCGTGGTCACCGGACACGCTCGCTCGCGTACGGGAAAACTTGACTAATTGCGAGTAACCGCGCTGACGTCGTCGCTCATTTCTTCCTCGACGCGTCGCTCGTTTCTTCCCGTCGAGGATATCCTCTCCGCGCGGCCGTCCCTGCCTTTTACGGCCTTGTAATATACAGTTGGAGCACAAGCCGTACTTTTTCGTCGGCCGTTCATCATTCCGAGACTAATCTCTTCTACTTGGGTTGCGCTGACGCATCGTTTGTCTTACCCCTAACGTAGAGTAGAGCCTTATAGCCTTAGTCGGGGTCGGAGGCTTGTCCCGTATCGAATCGTCCAACTGCAGGTCGTCTTAACTTTTTGGAACACCGAATTTTGTGTCCCATGTGTAACATGGTCGTCCGTCTTTCAATACGCTTCGTCCACTTGCATCGGCACAAGTATTTGATTAAACTGTCTCGTAAACCTTACTCTTGTTGAATGTCGTGAGATAAGACACGTTTTTGTGAAAACCCTCGAAATATGAGTGGATTGTTCAATTGAATAAATCAATTATACGTACCGTACGTGCTGCTCTGCTGTCCCGCTGTATTGCCTAAATAACAATATCAAAGATTTCGCGAGCAACCTTGCTCGTGAAACCGGATCAATTTGCGGGCTGGTTCTCCGAAGGAGTCTGAAATGAGAGAGTAATGCGAAATGACGAAGCCTGCGGCCACATAATCTCGTTTAGCGGAGGTAATTGCTTCCTAATCACGCGCGACCAATCAGCCTAACTGTGTTACTGTCTAATTCGTTTATGCGGCAATGTTGTATTGGTCTAACCCCTCTCGGTCCTTCTCGAAGCGCTGGATTACTCGGGTCCTTTTACGCGTAAATCCCTTTCTACGACTCGCCCCAATACCAATTGCGAGAGTTGTCGATCTATAGGGTAGCAATCGCTTTGGCGTTGATGCGCACGTGTGTATATACGAGGTCAGTTAATCGTCTTCTCTTTGTTCCCTGTCGATTATTCCATTCAAATTGATGATCTTCGCGATCCTAAATCTTAATATTTCGATTAAAAAAAATTATCAAGCGTCGTTCATCACTTACACAGTAAAAAATCGTGTGTTGAAATGTAAAAATTTTCTTGCGTTACCAAGACTTGATTGTTATTTCAATGTAAAATTAACATAAGACGGATATGTTATTATTTTTGTAACACTTTTATGTTAACATAATAACTTGACACTTTATGTACGTCAATTAAAAATTGAATATTACTTTGAGTTCTTTTAACGCAACTATAATATCTCATAAAATGAACAAAAACATGTAATGTCGACATTTCTTAAAAATTATTTCAACTAATTTGTAACTATTCGTACAGTTTACTTATCCTGTCTTTTTTTTATTACATCACATTTATGGTTAAAAGAACATAAACATAAATGTGAAGTATAGTGTTAATTAATTAATATTTATTATTTGCCAAAAAGTAACACACGTGATGAATGTTATTTTAACTTAAAATATATGAAAAACATTACACAGTAAAAACTATAATGTTAATATTAACATTGTAGTTTTTACTGTGTAATGTTAATATTAACATTGTAGTTTTTACTGTGTAAAGAATACATACACCTGAAACGAATAAAAGAAGGAGAATTTTTAAGAATCTTTTTCATATAACTATTTTTGTTCAATTAAAAGTCATAAAATGTCTTTGAAAGAGTGTAATTTTAGGAATATTTACAAATTTCTTTTATCTGAAAAAATTAATTAAAAAAATTTTTTTTAATTCGTCGTCTCTATGTTACAGTCTGACAAGCGAGACAAGGTACTTTACGGTCGGCGTCAAACAGAATCTCTTCTTTGTGAGTCTTATCTGAAAAAAAATGCAAAAAATTCCTCCAAATAGAAAAACGAGTCTAATCTTTCCTGTAGTCAATGTGTAAGATTTCAATTTAAAAAAAAGATGAAGTGGTTGGGCTTTTGAAGTGCGATTTTGAGATAAGTTTTATTAGGTTTTTTTAGTGATACAAAGAACCCAGGTAGCAAGTTGATGACGTTATTTGTCATTTTGACGTTTGTCACGTCGAAATGTGAAAAATTTCAATGTCAATATGACGATAAATAACGTCAGTTTGCTATTTGGAAAAACTATAGGTCAGTAAAACTTCATTCTGTTACATTAAGACAGGAATTTCTTTCATTTTTCTTCTCAGATAGGGTTCAGAAAAGATATTTTCATGCCGTCCGTAAGGAAACTGTCATGCCCAGGCTGTAACATGGAGACGATGGCGAATTAAACATATTTTTGTAAAAGTTCCTTAGTTATAAACTTTCAAAGATAAGTTTCACTTTTTGAGTCAAAAATTAATTATATGGAAAAA
>NW_011967162.1:886170-902104 GCF_000949405.1 Vollenhovia emeryi | reverse complement strand
CCCCCCCCCCCCCCCCTAGCGGAAGGGGCACGTCCCCTGTCTCTTTATTCAACTTGTAAAGGTTAAAAATTACGGTTATCGCAAAATTATCGTTTTTTTTCATCGTCCTCACACTCGCGCGGGACGCCTCGCAATGTTGCGTGTCGCGTGCCATCGATGCCCGTTCGTGCGATGGAAAAACGATAATAACTGGCGACATGTGAATCGGAGATATCGTTTATGTATTTGCAATTTTCGCGGTATTTCCATAGAGAATGGAAATTCAGATCTGATATAATAACAGTTACGCGCTTCGCCATCCGTAAAGTTGGCATATAAACGCTATCCAGCCAGAAATCAATTTTATGACGTAATTTAAATAATTTAAGTTCCCGGGGGACGGTAAATTGTCATCACCTGTCATCGGGAAATCGATGCTTTTATCACGCGATCGTTTGTTATATTGCAAATGATTTATTTCAATGTAGCAACGGTGATTAAGGCTGTGCTTACACTGGAAACGCGAGTGCGCTAATATTGATTCGCCGTAACACGACAGAAACGATGACGACCATAATTTATAATTCTCACCGGGGCATTTGACTGAACATTATTAATTTGTGCAGTCGGTTGAACGTTAGGCGAATTTACATGTAGTGTCGTTCATCACACATCTGCATGTTGTCATTTTGCGCACGATAAAGCACTACTGTAGAAAAGTTTTATACTAATTTCGTACAAATACCCTGAATAAAGTTCGAGTCGCGGGTCTCGAGGAAAATTGTTGAAGAATAATTTATTCATAATCATCAACAGTTTAAATATTAATAGGAATAACGATAAGTGGAAAGATTAATTTATATACATATTACGATAAACTGTTTTTTATCGTACACTGTGCGCTGCGTATTATATTTAATTACCATTTTATGAATGAATGAATTAACGATTTTATATCTTCAATTCAATTATTCGGTTTAAACTTGTAAATGATATTTTCCTCGTGCAATCGATAGATATAGTATGCATCATAAATACATTTTGTGAAATCATTTTAAATAGATATTGCACGTGCAAAGTGAAGTTTTTTTTTGTATAACCGAATTGAGTGAGGCTTATTGTCGCCAGTGATTATTTAAGCACGGGGAAATTTTTTAATAATTGATCAAACTGGAAAAAAATTTTTTAGCCATTTATAGAAGTTCCTTTATATTGCGGTTTGTACCTTCGAAATTGTTCCCAGATTGCGCTTGAAAAGGACCCGATAAAAGGGTCGAAACGTTATAACTTAAATATACGAGTACATCACTTTTTGCCAGTTTGGTCGATTATTTAAAAAATTCTCCCGGTTTTTTGTACATTTCACAAAAGATTCCGAACTAACCTATCTGGGACAGTGATAACATTAATAAATACGAAAGTTTTATTTTTGTAAGAAACGATTTGCTGTATTTCGGTTTTGAGAAAAAAAAATCAAACTCTCGAGTAACATAGAATAAAACAATGATAGAATAACGACGAGTTGATGTAGATAACGACACTGATGCGTGCCAAGTAAATACAAAGCTTTGTAACCACATATAAAAATCAGAGATACATAGAGTCAACGTAAGAATTAGAATTGTGAGCAAATTCCTCGACATTCACAATGTCTCTCGATTCGTAACTACGAACGTTGCATTATAATAAAGCTATTTACAATACCTTGTAATAATAGTCATTCACGTCGCTCTTCAATATAATGTCATGTACATAAAGTTCGATGCGCTACGTAATATCGATGATCGATGGTATCGATAGTTACTAAAACTTTGGTTACGCAAAAATAGACGTAGATATATATATATATTTATACATATATTCATATGCATATATATAATATTTATATACGTATGTATATATGTATATCCGAACTATTTAGGGTTTTTGTTAGAGTTATATACCTATAAACAAATGTACAATAATTACAAGGGAAGTAGGACATTGATATAATTTATAAATAGTACATATAGAGTGATTACATTATATCAATTATTTTTCCCACAATCGCAAAAACGGAGAATATTTCAGTCGAAAGTGATGAAAAGTGAACTTGTTCCACACTGCAGCTCCGAATTTCGAATTAACAAAATGTCAAAAAGTATTCATAAATACATACATTATTTCTGTATTTGTTTGGTATACAAATATTTATGCATGTCAAATGCCAAGAAAAAACACAATCATTTCAAACGGAGAATACTGTGCAATATATGCCTGACAACTGTGAAACAATTAATCATATAACATTTCTACGTAAAGTATATAAAAAGCAGATGATGAAATATTAATTATGCACATTTTCATGTCTGCCGCATAAAAAGAGAGCATACCTAATATGCTATGAAATATTTAAATAAAAGATAGTGCTAAAACTTTAGTAATCCAACTTCCATTGAGAAAATTGACTGTTTGCCACAACAACAATATAAATCAAGATCGAACAGTATAAATAACAAATAAATTCCGCGTCGAAACGTGGAGTGTACTTTTATATAGTCCTCTTTTGACACAAACGTAAGAAAGAAAAAAATACCGTTGTCACGGAGTTTATTTTGCATAAACTTATCGTATCCGCGCTTGGCGTACAACAAACTCTTCGCCAAACGATTGAAGTGAATACGTGATAAAACGTTCGTCCACTCGATTACGACGATTACTTTCATTCGAAATAAAATCCCCGTAATTGCGCGTTCATTAACAAACTCTTAGTCACACACATATTCGCAACGCGTATAATCTCTTTCGCGGAAGCTCATCGCATCGCATTCTCTCCCTCTCTTTCTCTCTCAACTTTCTCACTCGGAAATCACAGTTAAACATTGGTTTTTCGACGTTTTGGTGTGGCACTCGTCATCCGATACTGAGAGGTACGTCCGACAGAGCAGATGGACAGAGAACGAGTAAAATATCGAAAAATTTACTTTCGCGCGTCACGCAACTTTTAATCGTAAATTAAAATCTTGTCGGCTCTCCGAAAGAGTTTATTAATTTAATAGCACTGTGTTTAAATTGCACACATCCAAATGTACGCCCTTCCGGCGCGCATTTTAATACAGGCTTTCGTCATAAATTCGTCGCCTCTAGCCTGAGCTGACACGCGGCCGATGCTCTTGGCGGCAAGGAAATTACGAGTCTGACAGATAATGCCAAGTAATAGACGAAAGCAGTCAACTCGGCGACGTTTGCATTAGGCGTTTAACCCTCGGACAGCGGAATGTTTAGTCGCATGGAATGCGGTACCTGAGTCCTTCCGTTTAACGACTTAAAGTTGGTGATTGAAGACAGTCAAAAGTTGTCCACCTCGAAGACTTTCTCTACTTTGATTTTGTCGTAAACTACTTTGCTACATGAAATAACAAAGATGGACAAAGTAGAAAAATAGAATAAACGATTATTTCAAGATAATTAGAAATGTCCGATAAATATATATTATACAATTTATTCTGAAAACAATGACTTCATAAAATATCTCGTTGCTTTTCAAACGTTATTACCTAGTACTGCTGAGCGAGGGTTAATCGCCTGAAAGTATCTCAAATGCGACAAAATTGAATCATTACTCTTGCAAAGCTGAGGTAGGCATGCGCGATAACGGCGGTATTTTATCTTTTCGGAAGTAAAAAAGACTAAACATACAGATACAGCATGTTACTTTTTATCGAAAATAGCACTCGCGATAGAACGCTCGAATACCATCTATAATATTTAAAAAAAAACAATTAGTTCCGAAATATTTTAATATCTATAAAATATACCAAATCCGTCTGCAACATCGAAACAGTAATGATTCGTACCGAGGGACAATTACAGGATGTTTCATGTGCATACTATACTTTCGGATTCTATATTAGAGTCTCAATTATAAGGTAAAAAAGCTTAGCGTGCGGTCGTAGACAGAATAGTTGCAACAAGTTTTTTTTATTTAAACGAGTTTAGGAATGCGCACTTAGATTCGGAATGAGAAATACTACCTTCGCTCTGCACAGTGAATAGTTGTGATCTCTTTAAACTTCCACATACAATGTATAGCACAGTATAGTAGTTCAAAGGTATTTTGAAGAACTGTATAAGAGTTTTTTTTTAATTTTACCACACATTTTACTGGTAATTATACTTACAATACATTTTACTGGAAGAATGTATCGTAAAATTTCAAACTCGTAACATTCTTTGAAATACCACGTTGCCCAACGTGATTTTCGGGATAAATTTTAAGAAAAAAATTCTCTCCGTGTAGTAGTAGCATAAAGTAGTCATTCTCATTCAGATTCTAAATCTTAGAATATCTATACATGAAAAGGAAATTGAGTGCAGATCGTGTGTCCACCATCTGAGCGAGAGGGAAAGAAGAGAATCCCATTCGTCTGTAATGCGCACGCACTCATATCATCATTGCCATCGTACCGTTGTGTCATCGAAAACAAGCTATTTACAAATTTATTTTTAAAAAATTATAATCCAACAGTTAACGGTAACGATGGCAACGACGACACCAGTGCATGCAGACGAGTAGGACTCTCCACCTTTCTCTCGCGCACAGACGTTGGACACAGACTCGTCGGATATGAAAGTATACGCAATTCCCCTTCCACGTATACAGGGTGTCCCAGGTGGAAAGGTCAATATTCCGGGAGGTGATAGTATCGGTCATTTCAAGCAAAAATGTTGATATGAATATCTGTCCCATTCCCCACTGTTTCCGAGATAGAGCTACTTGAATGTCTCGTGTATTTACTTTTTGTCCGTACACTTCACCCTTCATTCATCCTCATAAACGTCCGCGGGAATTTACTCTTATACGTCTGTTGACTGTTGTGTCGATAACATTGTAGAAATGTTCAAAATGCCTCGCATATTCACAAATGTCGAATATGCAGATATGCTGTATGTTTACGGTTTCTGTGACGGTAGTGTTACTACCGCTGTTAAAGAATACCGTCGACGCATTCTTACATGCAGAATTCCGAATCGTAAAGTGTTTTCCAAGGTTTTCCAAGTTTTCCAAAAACTAGTGCGTAGTACATTTTATTGATTCCCTTTAGGGTTACAAGGCGTTTTTAAAGGAACGTGCCCAAACCTCTTCTAACACCTCTCTCTATATCCACTTCGCTATGTGGCGAACGAAAAACCAACAATGTTTTTGTTTGGTTTTGAACCCGGGTCTTCGGATTACCAGACCAGCGCACAATCCTCTGTGCCACAACGATCGCCACAACTAGTGCGTAGTATTTCTTTCTTGTCAGTAATTTTGCAACTGTACATACATTCAAATAGCTCTATCTCGGAAACAGTGGGGAATGGAACACATATGAACATTTTTGCTTAAAATGACCGATACTACTATATCACCTCCCAGAACATTGATCTTTCCTCCTGGAACACCTTGTATATGTTCCAAAGTCTAAATGCGCGTTTCTAAACTCATTTATTTAAAAAAAACAGTCTCGCAATCATTCTGCTCGCGACTGTACGGCTCGCGGAAGACGCACTGAGTATACTATCGCATAGTATAATCGAAAAACGTTCCTACCGCTTCGGTATCCGTTCTACGAATCCAGATTTCCCATACGAGATTCTGTGACGAAAGCACCGCGTAATAGAAAGAGATGCTCCTCACGTATTCGAATCCGTAGCAGAATCACAGTTCGCTCGCACATTCGTCTCGCGGAAATCCTCGCTGCCGGAAACTCATTGATGCATCCCGGAGGTGGCACCTAGACGAGACCCGTAGATGGAATACGGCGAGAAATAAGCCAGTCCGGCGGTCGCGTGCGGATGCGGCGGCGGTGGCGGCGGCGGAAGCGGCAGACCGAGTGTCTGCAGAGACGGCGTCAGGAGCGGCGAGGGTTTCCCATAGGGATGATAGCGCGCGGTGGCGAGTGGGCTCAAGGGTGGCGTAGGGTAGGACCTCGCGAACAGAGGATGAGTCGGATGGAGCCCCGGGGGTGGCCCGGGCAGCAGGGACAGCGCGGCGGGGTCGGTCGCGCCGCCGCTCGCCGACACGCTCGTGTGATTCCTGAGATGCTGCAGCAGCTCCTCGGACGTGGTGAACCTCTTACCACAGTACGCGGTGTCGCCCGCGATCCAGTTGCACACATAGGGTAGCTGCGTGCCGGCGGCCAACGCGGCCAGCTGCGCGTGCGCGTAGACCGCGCCGAGCGAGCTATAGGGCGAAACGCTGCCGGGCTTGTGATCGCACTGAGCGCACCCGGCCGGACAGGAGCCCGGCGTCGCGCTCGCGCCCGACGGCAATTTGCCATTGGCGATGCCGGCCACCGCTGCGGCCGTCGCGGGGCTCGACAGTAGGTGCGAGTTCAGTTGGCAGCCGGTGCAGAAGGGATCGCGGCATATCGGCATCAGGCTCTCTGCGGGTCCGCCGGTGGTCTTGAGCCGCGCGTAAAGATAAGGGTTGATACCGTTCTTTAGGGCGGCGTGGTGGGACATAAGCGAGTTGGCCATCACGTCGATGGGCAGTTGACTGGGGTTGTAGCCCAAGTAGGCAGCGGTGGAGACTGGTAGACTGACGCCGGGCTTGAACGTGCCCAATGGGAGATCCTTGATAGATGGATCGGCCATCGCCAGCACGCTGACGGGACTATAGGCGGGTTTCGCTTGTAACGAGGGACTGCTCACGGCCGGCTGACTCGCGGAAGTGTCCGCTGTGCTCGACGGCACCAAGGGCGCCGAGCTTCTCGAGGCCGGCGAGTCCCGCGCGACCTCGCCGTTCGGTGTCGCCGTCTTCCTACCTTGCGGGGTGACCGCGCGCGTCGACGCTACACTCTGATTGCTCGGGCATCGTTTGCTGCTATTGCCAGGTGTCCTCGAGCGGCCGGACGTCGAGTGGCCGCTCGATGTCGATCGCGACTCGTCTGGCGTGCACGCTTTCTCACGTCCCAGGCAGGATTCGTACGGCTTGAAGCTGGTCTTCGCGGACTCGCTCGCCGACGTTGGCACCGTCGTTGACGCCGTCGCCGCCGGCGAGGACTTGTCGCGAGATTGCTCCGTAGTTTTGGATGATCTGTTGCTCGATGTCTTGTCCAAGGAACTTAATAACGATTTGTTGGACGGTGGATCCGCTCCTATCTGACTACAGGTCTGTGCGAGCAGCGCGAGTGGACTCTTCTTCGCATCCAGCTGAAATAAAAATATGGAAAACATTTAGAAAATTAAACTTGTACAACTTCGAGTGGGAGATTTATGTTGTGAGATGACAAGTTGATCTTTGAATACCGCGTTAATCCTCGATACAAGTAATGCGTTAAGGTGTGTCACACGTTTCCGCCGATAAAGAAATCATGAAAACCACTTCCAGTTTTTCTCGAAAATGGTTTTACATACTGACTTGAAGTGTTTACAGTCGACGTCTGATTAATATAGGAACAAAATAGTTGTCTGTTTTTCCTAATTTTGAAAAAAATTACAGTCTCATTTACTACGTAAAATCTGCAATATTTTTCAAAATCCGGAAAACACGAAAAAACCACTTTGTTCCTCTATTAATCAGACGCCGACTGTGAAAATTTCAAGTTATTCCGTAAAGCTGTTTTCGAGAAAAATTAGAAGGGATTTTTATGATTTCTTTACCGATGGAAACGCGTGACACATCCCTATACATATAGCCATAACATTTCTATTGTCATTTAGAATTGAATTATTGATTTCTAAAATAACCGATTTAAATCTCTCAATACAAAATCTCCACATTCTACATTGTATCGCCTCGAAAATCAATAAGTCGTGTTAACGTTGATTGATATGTGAAAATTTTCTTATATTTATAAACATGGTGATGCAATCGTTATTAATTGACTCACATCAGTTATAATAATTGCTATTTGTCGATTGCGAATCTGTTCATTTAACGAGCCCGACCTCTCTTCAAATATATAACGTCGGTGATTTTCGATCGACTGTTACACACCGCAATACGCGGATCTGACAACTCTCGAAACTTGGCGCGTGACGCGTCTGGATGGAGGCAAGTCCAATTAATGACGCGCAAACCGCAATCTGTAGCGCCACGTCACTCTTTCTCCCCGAGCGAGAAGTGACGTGGATAAAGGGTGCGTCGGACAAACTTATCCCGCGGCACGCCCGCCCTTTTGATTTATCGAGAAATTTTTTACGCCGAGCTACGTGTGTCCCCAGATTTCTTCCTAACGACCTGTCAGCGTTGAAATTGAATTACTTCCGCTAACAATGATAAATCCGCGGGTATTAATTCCAAACTTATGGTATATACCTACGAAATCGCGACTAATGATATCCTCATTCGCGGACAAACCGACCGTACAGCCGTGGTATAAAAATAGTAGGTCCACTCCGTCATTTGTTTCGTTTTGCGTCGATCCCTTCTGCGCATCCGACATTTTGTTGGTTCAGCCAATGAGGAAAAAGTTATACGTGTAGTAGTGTAGTTTTGATACACTACCACGCATACAACTACAGTATGTACATACACACACACATGCCGTTGGATGTGGACCAAAGACATGGCGGAATACGACGTGATCGGGACCGCAAAGATCAAAGGAGCCGACAGAGAGTGGACCTACTAATTATCACGAGACACGGTAGTGTCTCGTGCCAAGTATAAGCGCAGCTAGAACCGTGCGCGCGAGAGCGACCGTGTAGTTTACGCGAGTACGCGAGTTGACAGGCCCTCAAATTTTCGGATCTCAACAACGGCTAATCCGATGAACTTTTAAGTGGACTCAATCAATAGCTTGGGTTCGATTTGCATAATAAAAGTGTTTTTATTTTTCTTCTACATGCCCTATGAGTGGAGATATTGCAATGCAAAGTTACTACCCATACAGCACAGATGGTTGCAGTTACATTGCAGAAACATGCAATCTTGCAGAGACATTGCAGGGATATAAAATTGCAAACTTTCGATAGCAATATTGCAGTAATGTTTCAAAAATAATAAAAATACTATATTTTCTATTTAAAAAACTTTCTAATTACGAGAATTTTATAATGTTATTTTCGTTGATACCAATAATGCGCGAATTATTAAGTACTTGGTCAGTGCGGTGTTGCTCGCAATCTCCATCTATTGCGAAGCGACATAATCTCCTTAGGTTGTTTCGCAATAGCTTGCTGTGTATTGAAAAAAGCCCGGATGCACATGTAATTAGTAAATTCTCTGCTTATGTACAACAACAAATTATTCTGAGATGAAACCTTTTTCTTCGCCAGTGAGTAATAAATAAACAAATTTCCTTTCTTCGACCAACTGGCAACTTTTATTAGAAACAAGCAATACGTTTCGACTGCGATTCCAGTCCTTCTCAAGTGCATTAAATTAACATAAGTGCGCGCTCACAATGAGTCAATTTTCATAAAATGTTTAGCGCTTCTGTTAAATTGGAGACATAAAAGTATTATATTATCATCTTATATGGAGAGACTAAATTCCTGACATCAAGAAGCACGTCTGTAGCATGTGGCAGTCAACCGACAAAATGTTACTATAGTATAAATAGTATAGTATAAAAACCAACAACAAATTATTCCAAAAATATTGCACTGCAACATTGCTATAATGTTGCACTGCAATCTCTCTGAGGGCGGACATTTCAACGTTGCTGCAATATTGCAATTTTCCTGCAATCTTTCTATGCTGTGTGGGTATGATACAGCGGGAGGGAGGAAATGTTATTGCGAGCGCGCGCGCGCACGTATATAGTCGCCGACAGAATGGTTGCAATACTTTTTTAAAATTATAGTTTAGGAACACACGTTCAGATTCAGAATGACAACTGCTACCTTTGCTGTATTCAATGTGTAACATAATACTATATAGTATTACTATATACTATATAGTAGTAGTTCTCATTCTGAATCTAATGTGCGTTCCTAAACTCACTTATAAAAAAAGTGTTGCAACCATATTCTGTCAACCGACTGTACAATTTCTACAAATCCTGGAACACGGCGTGCCAATGGTGCGGAACGTTGGCGGCGATCTCTCTTTTCTTCCTGCTGAGCGCGCGAGACGCATTTCCAAGGAGATGTAATCAATACGCTATCGCCCGATACAGACGTCATTAGCATGTAAGTGCGGGAATTTAATATCGGCGCCTCGTCGTCTCCTCCTACCCCCCCCCCCCCACCCCCTTCCACCTTCCGGCTCGGAGCGGTGGTCGCGATGATGCACTCGGTATAATTAACGTATAGAGAAGCGATACTTCTCTCCGTCGGACCGACACGTCCACCGAACAGATGTTCCGTCGTAATTAAAATGCAACGATCATGCAACGGCTAACTCGCGTTAGCTATCCGCGCTAATGGCGCGACGCCGACAGATATTAATGCCGTGAATTGCAACAGGCCATTACGGCAACGCGAGGCTATATATTAATTGCGCTCGTGAAAGTTAACGGGAACGTTCGAACGTAATATTTTAATCCGCTAATGCCGCCCGCCGGCTTTTGATTGCCGAGGCTAATTTATGCCCCTCGAGACGGGAAACTTGCCCCCGCCCGCCGACACACGTGACCACCGCTGAGAAATTGTCTTTTCTTTTTCCTCTTTTTCTTCCAGCATTGTCAAATCCACCGTCTTGTTTTGTAGGCGTAAGAATCGCTTTCGCAAAATACGAGGAAACCCACAAAAGGTATTTTCCTCGGAGGAAGAATTAGGACCTACTTTGTAGGCCTATCGCTTTTACAAAATACCGAAAGTAGAAGGTACTTTCCTTGTAAAAATTACGGCTTTAGCAGAATTACTGTCTTGTACTTTTAAGATGTTACAATGTTATGCTCTAAATCTTCCTTTTCAATGACGCATCATACTGTCTCGTCTTAAATTTGTAAAGAATAAACCTACGAAAGTAACAGATTTATTGTTATTACGACTGTTAATAATAGATGAATATTTTCTAAACCTTGTCTGGAAATTCTAAGT
Organism: Vollenhovia emeryi; assembly: GCF_000949405.1. Taxonomy (NCBI): domain Eukaryota; kingdom Metazoa; phylum Arthropoda; class Insecta; order Hymenoptera; family Formicidae; genus Vollenhovia; species Vollenhovia emeryi. The sequence continues at coordinate 891,169 of NW_011967162.1, read as the reverse complement.
CAACCGTTCTACCGAGGCCCTTAGATGTCGAAGAATAGCCGGTATTTTGCCTTTCTTCTGGAGCTTGGACTATCAGTCCAACTGCCGCGGAATATTTCGTGACATTCGCCGATTTTTTTACGTTCTTTACGAAGCAGGTTCACTCACAATACTTATGTGTCAGATTACGGCTTAAACATCGGAAGGATTTTTCAATTTCTCCAAATATAAGAGTACCGTTCGTACCGAGGCGAAAAACCGATCGAATGCTCCATTCTGCTCGCTCCTTTCCACCTCGTCCCCCGCGCAACAATCAGCATTGTATTACCGAATCGCGCTTTGATTTATGACGCGCGTAAATCAGCACGACGCACGCCGGTGACTCTGCCGACGCACGCACGCACAGACTCACACCACACACACACACTCGCTGTCCCCAAAATAGTTTACAGGAGTTCGGAGCGTTAAAACGCGGCGCGCGTGTTTCCGTCGGGATTAACGAAACGACGACAGGCGACGTTAATGAGCCGCTGGGAAAGATATTTTCAAGCGGGGCTCACTCGCAACACTCGGGGCATTCGGCTATTTGCGTTTGCGTTAATAATGCAAACGATAATTATGCAGAAAAGGTTACAGCTCCGGGATCTTTTCTATGCTGACATACATACGTTATGAAGGAAGTTGTGAATAATTTTGACTTAGCAACGATGTGGGTGTCGCGTGTACTTTCCGAGACATTACAAATAATATTAACAACGAAAGAATGTGAATCGCCAGTAGTTAATTAACGACAGAAAGAATTGTTAGACGACATTAGGCTGGCAGATGGTTTATTTATTTAATTCCGACGTTTCGACCATGCGGGTTGCGGTCATTTTCAAGGAAATTAATAATCTACAAGTTTTCTTAGAACATTGCAACTTAATAATAAACTTTCAAGTAAGACCCCTATCTAAAACTAAACAGTATACGAGAACACGCCAATTTATATTACACGTGTAATATAAACTGCGTTATGTCCGAAAAAGAAAATCGGCGCGTAGAACTAATAATGTGGAAAGAAACGATATATAGATTTTTCAGAAAGATATAAGATTTGCAAGTTGAGCTACCTACATCTTGCCTTGTGACCCACATTGGCGTGTTCTCATATACTGTTCAATTGCAACTTAAATCAAAATGCGAATAAAGTGAAATTTTCACTTACAATTATTACGTCATCGATATTAAATTAAAAACAGGAACATCCTTCTCTGGGCGTCACTCGGAGAACTATGTTCAAAGGCACATTCATCCGACGTAACGACCACAGTAGGACTAACAATAAGTCTAAAGTGGCGTAAAGGAGATACGGAGAACGTAACGATAAATAAATAACTATAAAAAACGAAATCGGAGTCGAAAGGATCAAACAAGAATCAATAGTAAATGTGTTAAGTAGATAAATAAAAATAATATTAATCTTGTGCAGTATGTATCTTCGATTCTGTATATTTTTAATGCTTTCTTTCCAACACTCCCCATACTAGTTACCCTGACTTACTGTCTCTTCCTTCTTATCATTCCTCCAAATTTCGTGCTGCCTTTTCATACTGTTCTGTTAAATGCTACAACAAACTGCCCCCTTCCATCCGTTCTTGTGCCTTAGCCTTTATCGCCTCTCCGTTTTTCTCCCTCGACTAGCGTATGCTCGTACCATCAATGTCGTTTCTGTATACATCTACGCTCTGCGTGCGCTTCTTATGAGTTTACATCACACATGCATTATATATCGACTGATCTCTTTCGCACGGTCGTATCTCGATTTTATTATACTGCGCTTTTTAATTTTGTCTGCGGTTTAATTACCGTTCGATCGGATTTTGTTCTTATATAGGTTTCTCCTGCCTTTTCTAAACGGATGGACTTTATAACAACAGTTTTTGTTGGTGTTTTGCCTTTGCACTACGAACTTTATGTTCCCTTTTGTTCTACTGCATCATATGTTTGCGATAAATTAAATTAAATTAGCTTCAGTGGTCGAATTGGTGAGACGCCTACAGTGTAGGGAAGTCCAGGTTCAAACCCTGGCCGAGGTGATATTTTTTTGCAATAAATTGTCTCTAATTAAAATTGCCAGTTGTGTCGGTTATCAATTTTCCTGCACTATAAATGAAATTAAATTTAAGTGTATTATTAAATACATGTTTACTATTCAAACGGAACGATTTTGCCATAATATTGAAAAACTCCACCGCGTTTTAAATAATTGAAACATCGTTCAAATATAACAAACCTTATAATGTGTTGTTTGCGGATGACATAACGTAGTATAAAACCACAATGCGCGGACAACTACGAGACGATGCTCAGAATAAAATTATCTTCGTTCAATCGTTCCGATTCTCGAATCGTCGACGCTTGCGAAACGCCTTCGGCGTGATTGTTTCTCGCGCGATCTTGTTCGCCGTGTTAATTTACGCGCGATTTCCTTGCAAATCGCGTCGATCTTCCTCGCTTTAAACTCACGCATTTTTCCCCCCTTCGAGCGAACGTAAAAGAGCCCGACGTTTCTCAGGCGCGTACGGCGTTATTTCGTCGCGCGTTCGGAATGCAAACGACAAGCGGGAAATATCGCTCGTTAAACGCGAAGACTTTAAACCGCTGAGAGATGCGTATCTCGACAAATCGTTAACTCGCGACGTACAAACGGGAACGGCGGGTATGAATAATGGGCTCCGTAAATAGCGACGTAGGGAGAGACGGGAGGAGAGGAGAGGAGACAAGAGAAGAGGAGAAAAGCGAATAACGCGAAGAAAGAGAGAGGGGTGGGGAGAGAGAGAGAGAGAGAAAGAGCGCGCGAGAGGGAGACTAACCGTAGTAGGTAGCGGCGTGAGGTAATGATCAGGACGGAGATACTGATTCGCGCTGGACGTCAGCATCTTTCGCGGTCGATCCTCGCTCGCGCCGTCGGCCGTGTACGAGAGCACCACTTTTTCTATCACACTCGACGGCTCATCGGCGATCCAACAACCGCCGTCGCACTTGTTCCCGTCTCACACTCGTCGCAGCGATGAAACAACGGTGGCACTCTCGGACGCGAAGCCATGCACCCAGGCCTGCGGGCTGTTTTCGGCGACGAGCGGTTCACTTGTACTCGGCACGCACCCTTTTTTCGCACAAGCACCAAGCCATACGGGGCGGGGGGGAGAAAGGGAGACGCTAGCACCCTCGCTCGCGTTGCACAAGCGCCGTTCTTTTTTTTTTTCTTTGTTTTCACGACAGGCGAAAGGAAAAAAAGAAAGAAAACGGCCCTCCCTCTCTCGCGTCGCACAGTAGCGCCGGCTCGCGATGTATCCCCGACACGTTGACGCGGTGAGACTCTACTCGCGACTAAACCGCTCAGAGCGGCCGCCGACGTGGAGCGCGCGGTTGCCCTTCTCGTCGCTCCTCGACCCTCACCACCTCTCCACCACCGCCGTTCAGCTGACTTCCCCTACTCGTAACACCGCAGATTCGTGCTCCCCCGGGGAGCATCTCCCCTTCTTCGCGAGCCCGCGACACAACATCGTCGTAGGGCGCCCCCCTCCTCTGTGGCGAGCGGACGGTGTATCGCGTGGACGACTACGGTACCGCTACGACACTGCGCCGCGGAGCGGCACGAAGCACCACGAGCGACGGCGACTAACCAATGCGGGCGAAAGAGGCGAACGCAAAAGGTGACGGCGGCGGCCGTAGCGACACGGTGGTCGTTGTCGGTTCGCGCTACGCCGACACTTTTGCCGGGCGACCCGGCCAACGACGTGTCAACCGGCGCGGGGTGCCCTCTCGCGACACCCCACCACGAGCGCCTCGCGAGCGCGCGCGGGAGCCTGCGAGGGAGTTCCTCTCGTGTACCACACTAGTCCGCCGTACTCCGATACTGTTACCTCCGATGTCTCGCTGACATCGTGGCATTGTTAAAGAGGTTACGGACGGCCACCGTGTAACGCCCGGCACCTGCACGCTCTCACGTTACGCGGCGCGCGCGGAAAGATGCCGGCCTGGCCGCGGGAATCGGTGAATTCGTAATCGTCGAATCGTGCTGATCGTTTTTTAACATCGAATCAGAGTAGCAATCATGGAGTCTGTATAAGGAGACCGAACTCCCGTAATCAGAGTGGGCCGACATTTTTGAGACTTAGTCGTTCCGAAAGGAATCACTGGGAATGCTGTCAACGGAAAACCCGATTCGCATTCGTGCGCGTCACATGGTTGTCATATGCATGAAGCTTTCGTGAGAGCAAGCTTGATACGTCCAATCCGTAAATAAGATAAGGTGGATTGTGTATCTCTGAAACTTACAAAAGTGAATTCGCAGGTTGAAATTATAAATATTCTACTATTCATTCACTTTTGTAATTTTCGTAAGTTCCGAAAATCGACCTCCAGATAACAACGGTTGTACGGTGTATCTACGAGCCAGTGAGATCAAGATCGGTAAACTCATGGCCCATACAGCACAGATGGTTGCAGAAACGTTGCAATCTTGCAGAGATATTGCAGGGATATAAAATTGCAAACTTTCGATAGCAATATTGCAGCAATGTTTCAAAAATAATAAAAATACTATATTTTCCATTTAAAAAACTTTTCTAATTACGAGAATTTTATAATGTTATTTTCGTTGATACCAATAATGCGCGAATTATTAAGTACTTGATCAGTGCGGTGTTGCTCGCAATCTCTATTGCGAAGCGACATAATCTCCTTAGGTTGCTTCGCAATAGCTTGCTGTGTATTGAAAAAGGCCCGGATGCATATGTAATTAGTAAATTCTCTGCTTATGTACAACAACAACAAATTGTTCCAAAAATATTGCACCGCAACATTGCTATAATGTTGCACTGTAATCTCTCTGAGGGCGGACATTTCAACGTTGCTGCAATCCTCCAGAAACGTTGCAGCAATGTTGCGCAACGTTGCTGCAATATTGCAATCTTGCAATGTAACATTTCTGCAATCTTCCTGTAATCTTTCTGTGCTATGTGGGGGGGGGGGG
>NW_011967162.1:881256-885240 GCF_000949405.1 Vollenhovia emeryi | reverse complement strand
CCGCAACATTGCTATAATGTTGCACTGTAATCTCTCTGAGGGCGGACATTTCAACGTTGCTGCAATCCTCCAGAAACGTTGCAGCAATGTTGCGCAACGTTGCTGCAATATTGCAATCTTGCAATGTAACATTTCTGCAATCTTCCTGTAATCTTTCTGTGCTATGTGGGGGGGGGGGGCGAATCCTTAATCCGTTTGTGCGACGCCAGCGCTGCTAAAAGTGGCGAGATTTTGATTCACTAACTTGCAATAATGTCGGCCCACATTCGGTGACGTAATCGAGCCTAGTTCCGTCTCCTTATAAAGACTCCATGCTAGCAATTCTCGATGCGGATTGGGTTGGGATTGGCGATTGGCGATTGTCTTCTAGCCAATGAGAGCAGCCAGCGATTTGATTGACTCTCATTGGCTAGAGGACAATCGTCGATCGTCAATCGCCATTCCCAATCCAGTCCAAGTCGGCAATTGCTAGTCTGATTCGGCCTTTAGGAGAATCGCGCGCTCGGCACTTTTACTCTCACTTATAGAAAGTAACGTGGCACGCAAGGAAACTCGCTCGTTACTTCTCCAAAGCCTAATCTACAATGTGCTCTTTGCGTTCAGAAAAACATTCTATTTGCTAGTCAATGTCTTACTTTATTTTTTATTTATTCGTCTTAATCCTTGCCTTGCTGCTTAGGATGACTTTCGGTTTACATTTTGTAATACAAATATCTTCTAGATACACATAATCGACATACAATATTATTATTATTATATCGTTATTAGAATGTTAAAATATTAAAAGATTCTAAAACTATGAGTTGTTTCTACTGCATCAAGATGTATTTTGTAGTCAATAAATACGTTAAAAAATTTATGCAACTTATACGTTACACAATTGTAAGTTGTCGACAAATGTTTTATCCGTTTTGATTCGCTTATATTTATAAAATATAATGTTTCTAGACGCAAAGAGCACATTGTGGATCATCCTTTAAGCTTAATCTAATCGAAACGCTTAAAAAATTTGTCGACAACGTACGGTTGTATAACATATAAGTTATAATTTGCATATATTTTTTAAACGTACATAGTGACTACAAAATAAAATGTTTCTAGACGCAAAGAGCACATTGTAGATCAGCCTTTGAGCCTATATAACTTGTATGTTATACAATCGTGCGTTATCGACAAATTTTTTAGGCGTTTTGATTTATTTATATAAACAGAATGTTTCTATGTACAGACAACACATTGTAGATCAAGCTTTAGTCTTTCGATTCATATCAAAGAGTTATGTTATATTTTATTCAAGTTTTCATCTGTCCATTCCTGAATTACGAAATTTTGTTTTGAGCGCGTGTTATTTTGACCCAAATTTTTTTCGGTCTTCTCTTCTAAAGGGATAGTCTTCTCTTTAACGAGGAACTGAAGGATACGCTCGGTTCTTTTATCCCTTTATTTATTCTGTAGAGCTAATTCTGACGAGAGAAAAAAAACCGGGGAGGCCACTTGTCGCGTTCAGGACGGACGTTTTATTTCATCGTCGCATCCTGGTGCGTAGAGCAATAAAGTATCGAACAATATAATATACGAGCAAGTAGAGCGTGAAGCAGTATAACCATCGCCTTATGCACTTAACGCAGCCTTTGTTCGTGCGTTTACGACGATGCACTCACGCTTGAGATCCAATGTACACTAACGTCATCGAGGCGCGTTATAAAGCTCTATCCGCAATAAAAAGATGCCCGAACGGGTATAGATTGTAAAAGGTCCGCCACTTTCTAAGCGTACCCGTAAACACGCGCGGCGGACGTTAAACGATGAGAATAGAATCTGCGATTGCCTGTGATAAGCGAAAAATCTTCGAAGCTACACACAGTATGGTAGCATAAATCAGTAAGTTTTTCTCTCGCTCGAAAAAAATCTCGATATTTACAATCCTACGGCAGCTACAGAAATTCATTATCGCAAGTGCAACGCTTTAGAACGCCACTCTGAAGAGAAAAACGAGGCGCACAGAAGCGAGATAAATGTTCATTTTACCTGAACCTGCACGAAACCATTCTTCAATCCCGTCATTTAATACCACGTGGTGGTTTAGCGACCTAGTCATATTGTTTGTGCAATTGCTAGAGAAACTGAAACCGGACAAAAGACAGGCGGGAGAAGAGAAATTTTTTTCGCATCTACATCCAACGATTCTTTTTTTACGAACTTTAGCAAAGCAAAAAAATGTGCTCGTAAACTTGTCAGACATTCAGTCTTTCGTAAACGTCCCACTTTTAGCAAACGCATTGAAATGGCCTTTTTATATTCGCGTCGCGTGGGTGAAATTTAATACGGAAATAAATTTAATGCGAAAACGTTTAAAACGCTTGCACGTTGCACGAGGTCTAATGCATATTGTAACGATTAATGAATTCGACTAAAATGGATTGAAGTGGTAATGGCACTGGTGTATGTCGGCGGATACGGATGCGCGAGCGATGCATCGAAACGCATATCAATTGTTTCATGGAAATTCGAGTGTCAATTCCTCTCATTACTATACGCAAAATTATAGGATTGTGTAGCGCGTATTGTAATTGTGTTGTGCATGTGCCACGCAGGAAAGGTGATTTACGTAATTCGTATTGATTATTGAATCGTACATTATCGTGTAACCTGATTTAATTCGGCACTTTAATTAAACACTCTAGGAGAAGACTGCTCGTAATGTTAACATGGAATTTGGGAAAGGATACATTTGGCGGGCGCGAAACACGATGCAGCGGCAATGACCGCGGCAATTTACGTTACAAATTAAAATAAAATAAAAAAAACACAGTTTGAAAAGTTTCGATTGAGACCCGTAAATTTTCAAAATTAATCACGCGCCCGAGAATCGATAACGATGATTCGATATTAATTGAAAGCTCTAATTGAATCTGATACGCGCCCGAATATTCACGTGGGCGAATTAGGCGCACAACACGCGGCAATTTTGCGGCACGGATTTTTTTTTAAACAAAGGTATAAATCTGCATCTCGTTTGCAGCGATTCAGTAGAGAGATCCGCGTACTCGTTTTTTTTTCTCTTTAACGCAAATTTACGTGCGTCTTTCGATGGCGTGGCATGGCGGTCTGTACACGCAATCACGTGATGCCGTTAAGTCATAATAAATTCAGGCTGCGACGCGTAAGATATCGCCAAGTTCGTAATTTCTTGGGTGCAGCTGCTACGCGCAAGAAATGCTAGATTACTTGTTACTCATTTCGACTCGCTACCCTCCTTCAACGACTCGTCGTCGTCGGCTGGTCTGATGTCGCAGATAATACAAGACACTCTTGCCAGGCTCCTTCAGTCGGCGCCACATAAACACGTCGTCCTAGTCTGTTCAGCCGAGGGGAGAGGAGGAACGGATAATTATACACCGCTCTCATCTCTCACCAAAGCGTATCCTCTAACTAGCGCTAATAACGCCGCTAATGCTCTTCCGTGGAAACTGTTCGTATCTAACAACCGCCCGGAACGTCGCCGGGCAGGAAGATAAGATAGAAATAGCGCCGGGATATTGTTCGGGTTTCTTTCAGATGGGAAAACATTGGCTGAAAATTGCGCAATACGTTTCTGTTACAACTATTAACCTATTAACTTTTTACAATGTCGTCTCAAATTAAATATTCTTCGTAGTGAAGCTGTTTCGTAAAAAATATCTATTTACTCGATCGCGATACACACACACACATATGTATATGTATATATATGTACTATGTATCTATTTTTTATATCAATACTGGCAGCCTTCAATATTTTCTACCACTGCGACAAACCTATTTTTTTTTCGTTATAAAGTATTTTTGCGATATTTACAAAATGTTCAGAAACTTTTTCGTTACGTTTAAAAATATTTCTATATATATCACGTAATACATTTTGACATTTATTTTATTGTAAATGTAGGTTGATGAAAGAACAAATGGTAATTATTTAGATTAACACACCCACCTCCAATAACC
>NW_011967162.1:876615-880543 GCF_000949405.1 Vollenhovia emeryi | reverse complement strand
GATTAAACTATTTACATATCTGAATCTACGTAAAGCACGTTAAAGTATCGCACATACGGCACGACCTGATCCGCCTGTGACGATAAGTATAAACTGTAAAGTAGAAATATTTTACGCTCGATTCAGTACTCGATACTCGAGCATTATGTCACACATTTCGTTTTCCGTACGCGAGGTGACGCAAAAGCAAAATTTGCATGACTTTGTACTCGGGAGCTATAGTTAAGGCATACGGCGCATGGTTTGTGCGAACATTATCGTTATCGGTCTCCGGTAATAACAGGCCGCGTAGCGCGTTGCGCGCAATTACGTGAACGATTTATAGGTTTTCGTCACGCAGTCCTACTTCCTTTGACTTCTTAATGAGCGTGCCAGGCTTCTGAAGTTATTCCGTCGGAAAGTTTCCATTATTTTCCATCATCTCGCAATGAATCATGCTAATTGTGCCCAGGGGCAATATTTATCGCGTCGTTTGAAAATCGCGAATAATCGCGTTAAATTGCCAGCCTGACACCAGCCGATTTTTCTTCCCTCCTCCCCCTCCCCCGCCGGATAATATTCCTCTCGTTTCTTTCTCTCAGGAGAGACCTTCCGATCAGCCGAAATCCGGTAAACTAATAGCGAATTCGGTTGGTTGCACTAGTGCGTACTGAGTGCACACTAAGCCTTGTTTCCAGTCCATTCTTATATTTAAAGATTATCTTAAATACCTCTTGCAATATTTCTTGTCCAGAAAAATGGTCTGTACAACCCCATACAACACAGATGGTTGCAGTTACATTGTAGAAACGTTGCAATCTTGCAGATTGCAGTGCAATCTTGCAGACATTTATAGGGATATAGGGATATAAAATTGCAAACTTTCAATAGCAATATTGTAGCAATGTTTCAAAAATAATGAAAATACTATATTTTCTATTTAAAAAATTTTTTCTAATTACGAGAATTTTATAATGTTATTTTCGTTGATACCAATAATGCGCGAATTATTAAGTACTTGATCAGTGCGGTGTTGCTCGCAATCTCCATCCATTACGAAGCGACATAATCTCCTTAGGTTGCTTCGCAAAAGCTTGCTATGCCTTGAAAAAGGCCCGGATGTATATGTAATTAGTAAATTCTCTGCTTATGTGCAACAACAAATTATTCCAAAAATATTGCACTGCAACGTTGCTATAATGTTGCACTGCAATCTCTCTGAGGGCGGACATTTCAACGTTGCAGCAATGTTGTGCAACGTTACTGCAATATTGCAATCTTGCAATGTAACATTTCTTTGCAATCTACCTGCAATCTTTCTGTGCTGTGTGGGACGTTTACGCGGATCATTTTTTGACTAAATACTCTTTGAACATGTATTTAAGATAAAGTTAAATATAAGAGCCGACTATACCTGTAAGCAAGCCTTAGTGTGCACTCAGTGCGCGCTAGTGCAAGTAACCGAATTCGCTATAAAATTGTGCCTCGTCCGCGCAGCGCCCGCGAGCTGACTTTGCCGGTCCGTGATTCCTCACGCGTCATCGTGTCTCACCGTAGCGCGCTCCGCTCGGGGACGGGATAATCACCCTCCGTTCACCGCGCATCGATCAGGCGAAGCGTAAACACGATTAGTATAACGCACGGGTAATGAACTAATCCCGCCACGTCGTCGACGAGCACGAACGCGCGAGCGACGCGACGCCCGATCGACGACGAGACGCTCGCGTAACGTCTCGCTGACGTTTCTCCCTTCCCTCCCTCTCGTTGCCGCCATCCTTCCACTTCTCGCTTCGGCTCTTCTTCTTCCTCTTTTTTCTCCTCTCCCCTCCCCTCCCTCCCTCCCACCCTGCCGCCGCCTCCTCTCCTCCTTCCTTCTCCTCGCGCGTCGCGCTCCAGAAACGAGCGCGTTATTTATGGGTAGTCGGTTGCAACTCCACTGGCGCATTCTGCACAAGGGCTGCACGAAATCGACAGCTGTCGCCTCGTTCGGCAGCTCCGTATATCCATCTCCCCGCGCGCCCTGCCCTCCCCGCCTACCCTCTCGGACTTTTCCACCGATGTGGCAGCTTCTGCCGTATATCCTACTCCTTTTGCCCGGAGGTTAAGTTTGTCATCCTATTCACGTACGTACGTTATCCATACATTATGTACCGGCGGACGTATAAAGCGTCGTGTTAGCCGCGCGATATTTCCGTGCGACATGATTTCTGGTAAAAGCGCTTAAGTGCCGTTGCCGCTGCTATATCGACTGACAAGGTAAGGAAATTCGGCGGCGAATTTTTACATAAACGCGATAAAAAGAACATCCGAGGATCCTCGCACACGCGTGTCGCGCGCGACTCGTTTCCCGCTTCGCGGCAAGAGGCACCTCTCGAGCGAGACCTCTCGTGGATGATTCGCCGCGTAAACTTCCGCGTGAGGTGTGTCGCGAGATATTGAGATATTATTAACGGTTCGAAATTTTTGACGCAATCGCAACCTCCACTCCCAGGCTTATCTGAAATGAAGTCATAAACGGCGATAATTATCGCGATAATTTGCGTCGCGCGAGGCCAATAACGCCGCGCGTCCCTCCGCTTCCACGATCTAACGGCGAGAGGTTTCTACGCTAAGAGGGCGGTGCGCGCCAGCGCCGATAATGGATCGCCGCTTTACTAAGAATCATCCGTCCGATGCGCGAATAACGGGGCGAGCGGGGAGGAGGGAGGGGGGAACGTATACACGTCCGTGCCGATATGAGCATACAGAACGTGTACTAGCGCAAAAGGCGTTATTTATGTCCTCTTTGTCGGGCTATCGATAACCACTGCGGAGAACTGCGGCACGGCACGATGCGGCGCGGCGCGGCGTGGCGTGGAGTAGCATGGTATAACGTGTGGCGCGGCGCGGCGCGGCGTGGCCTAGTGCGCGGCTCGTGTCGGTGTATACGCACATAAATAATGCGAGCGCAATTTCCCATGTAATTGATGGGGGCCCCCCTACCCCCCACCGCCCGTCCCCGTTCCCGTTCCATAATGGTGAGTGAGCCGGGGCTCTGGATGTTAGCCGGAGAGTGCACCCCGCGGGGCGTAAACTCGACAATGCCTTCGTCACGCCGCGCATTGTTTGCCACCGCCGAGAGTTCACTCTCGCGGCTTGATTTACCGTCTCCGGCTGCGCTCACGAGTCGCGGACGGCCCCGCAAAGAGCGTGTACCGAAATTTTCGTCGAGAGACATCCCCCCCCCGCCCCGGTTTCTCCTTCCGCTGTCGCGATTCCGCGCGACTCCACAAGGAACGAAGGACACGACTGCAGGGAGACACACAGGCTTGTCAGATGCTGTTTTTCATGTCTCTTACCTCGAATGTCACTCGATCGTCATGTATTCGATCGCATTAAGGAATAATGGTGCACGCTGAGAGAACGGTATGCAGTATTTGAGACTATAATTGCATAGTAAAATAATTATAGTCAGGAATATCATTTTTATAGCAATGATGACTATAACATTAGTAATACTGTTCAAAAAATACTATAAAATATAAGCTTTTAACTATTATTCTGGTAAAATATCAATAGTAAATTAATTATTTTTATACAGGGCGTTATGTAATACCCGTTTCACCTATGATTTACGGATAGAGCGGATTAGACTGAGTCGAAAAGTCCTTTACCATTTTGCAATTTTCGCAATAGTTAACGAGTTATTAATTATTAAAACTCGCTGTCTTAGCCCGGCCTACCGCCCAATTCGAGCGTGCTGCAAGATGCGGCCGTCCCGCGCTCGGCATTACTAGGCGCGCTGGGAGTTGTTTATTATGCGTAGCCCTTGCTGTGTATCGTAACAAGTCTCCGCTAGGTTAGACAGTGGCTAAGACAGTGAGTAGAGGCTAAGACAGTGATTTTTAATGACTAATAACTCGTTAACTATTGCGAAAATTGTAAAGTGGTAAAGGACTTTTCGACTTAC
>NW_011967162.1:852219-876068 GCF_000949405.1 Vollenhovia emeryi | reverse complement strand
ATTGTCAGTCTAATCCGCTCTATCCGTAAATAAGAGGTGAGGCGGGTATTACATAACACCCTGTATAGTAAGTACGGTCCTAAGGCTGGGTCTACATAGGATGTAGTAAATCGTGTCGGAAGAAATTGACCAATCACAGTTCATTATTCTCCTTACGGTCGAAGAATCCAATGTAGACCCAGCCTTATAATAGTAAATTTAACTACGTTTATACAATGACATATACACATAGACCAAGCATTCTGGTCTGCAGAGTGAAGCCGGAAGTTGGAGACAGAGATAGTTGATTTGTATCTCTGCTTTCTCACTCTAGTTTATTACCTAACCTAACCTAACCTAACCTTTTCATTGGCAGAGTGAGAAACCTCCGGCTTCACTCTGCACCATAATAAAAGCATAGGAATGCTTGGTCTATGTATATACATATGTCGTTGTGTTTATATCATCCACTTTACTATTTACATGGTAAACAAAAGTGAAGTAGTTCGGAATGGTTTACTAGAGGGACGCGCGGCGTAAGACTTTCTTGTAAGAAGAAAACCGTATAGGGTATTATAAATACGGGTAATCTCATATACCCGTATGAGATTTCCTTATCTTTTCTTTGAAAGAAGCTTTCTTGTGTTATTCTTCTATTCTTTATGAGTGCAAAGTAATATAACCACATGAACATAGTAAACGCAACATATATTATAACAAAAGCGAGGAATATTACTTTAATATATAGCATTTTTTACTATTGATGTAGTTGTTCAAACTTTCACTTGTGGTTGTTATTATCTTTTATAGTATAATTTACATAGAAGAACTACAAAAATGTGGTTGGCCCCTAAAATAACTGTAAATTATAGTGAGATTATGGTCACTGCAACAATTTTTTTCTCTGGGTGATGAATCTCGAGATGATAAGGATGTAGAACGAACTTGTTTATTTATAAATATTACAACATGCCCCCCTTGTGGTTTACAATTTATTTGAAAAGTTATACTAGAGATTAAATTATGAATTAATTAATGAAGAATTAGTGAGGACACCGCCGACGCGGAAAGGAAGATCCGTTTTTCGTAATAAATATTTTGCAGATTTTATAATAATAAGCAGATGCTTATTAGCATCAAAAATTAAATCGATTATTGATTTCAAGTATATGAATTTTTACTGTTCCTACGAAAAGCTGTGTTTTAAGATCGACAAATAATTGGCGCGCAGCTTTTCGAATTGGAAAAAGTATAGAATAGTCACAAAAATATGATTATTATTATGCTATCAAGATCCAGCCCGACCGGAAAATAATATATTTTCCAGTTATTCGTATTTGATTCATATTGGTCATACTTTCTTTTTCTTATTATGAACTAATAATTTTTACTTGTACGTAACTTGTATTTAAATTTTTGCTCTTTATGTAAGCCACGCAGAAAGGGAAAAACGGAGCGAAAGAGAGAGAAATTTCACAAAATTTATTATTTCTCATTGTAAATCCTGTGCAATATACATATATCCGTTTTTCACGATTGCTGTATACATATCTTTATGTACATACATATGCATTCTGTGCGGATTTGTTCCTTCGAGTCATGTCGGCAATTCAGAGTCAAGTTTCCCCGAGTAAAAAAGGAAATTGACGGCGTCGATCGAAACGAGGTTCGGATTTTCTTTTCCATTTCCTTTCCGAAGCCGCTCGGAACGCGGAACACGTTGCTTCCACTTCTGTGTATACGCAAGTACACGTTATCTCGTTCCGGCAATCCGATCGGGCATCAGGCCGGTCCAGACGGGCAGACTAGATTAGGAAGGGTTAACCAACGCGCCGGTGATTTAAATCAATGACGGCGGCACATCTGCTGGCAGAGATTAATGATTAGACGCACGAGAATGAAGCCCGGGACTCAGCGCTTTCAGAGATCAGACAGATTAGAAACTAATTTAACGAGCAGCTTTCATCTTGCAATCCAATATCCATCCCGATCCCCCTTACCGTATCACGTGGGTAGCCACTACTACCGGGTATATTGATTGATCGATGTCGACGATGCGGTAAACGCGGTGCGGCGTTTCACCGCCTAGATTCGTCCCCGTTTTCCATTTCTGAAGCACATTTTTTCACACGTTTGTTTTCGCCATTTCGTTAATCATAAAAATTCACTTCCAAAATTGTTGTTTTCATAAAGTAAATAAGAACTTTTAGCGAATCAAATGGTGTTATAAATCGTTACGCTTTTTTAGATAGAAAAAAAACGTTTTGATGGTGATTTTTTATCCTTTTGAATAAAAACATGAAGCGCGCGCGAGAGAGAAAGAGAGAGAGAGAGAGAGAGAGAGAGAGAGAGAGAGAGAGAGAGATAGAGAGAGAGAGAGAGAGAGAGAGAGAGAGAGATTTATGTTAATATATGTATACCTTTCACGCTAATTGTAGCTGTTATCGTAACGTTATCATATTTGTACTGGGTTCTTGATACTAAAAGGATACTGCAGTTGTGTATCACAGCAACTCTATAAATACATCGACTTGACAGTTTACGACAACGCGGAAGCCATTAAGCGATGACTTGTAAGACGATGCTGCAACTCTTCTTGAAATACTTCGAAAATACATGTCGATCGATAATATTGACGTCTACTGATTGCTAATAAATTCTCGAGCATGCTCGGAGTATTATATTGCATTATCACTTCACGCGTCAAAACGGTGATTTTTGACGGGTTGCTGTATTTGCTTTAAACAAACTAAAAACAAAATAAAAATGATTGTCAGTGCAACAATTTGAAAACCTCGTGAATTTCTTTAAATATAAGAAATATTATTTTTTCAGAAATATAAATTAAATTAATAATTCCGACGAGTAGGTGAATGTTCGTGATATAAACATCGCAAAAATTTAGCTGCATTTGTTTCTAGAGTTGTAAATGTGCGCCGAAATAATTTGTGCATCGCGATTGTAAGATTTATGGCGTAATTAAATGAACTATACTCCTAATGCACGCGACTAACACATGTATAACTTGTGTCACGCAACCATCCTATAGTTAAAGCATTTTATCCATTTACTTTGCGGGTTACCAGGTTTACAAGGTTACCGCAATTTTTCACGTCTGTTTAGCTAACCCTCTCCCACTCGATCAAAATTTAACGAATAATGCTTTTAACGTGCGTCTCCATTCGTTTTAAGAAGAGGCAGGATACAGCCCTTTTAAGGCAGGATACAGCCCAAATCAAAATTACACGAAAGTAATATGCCCTATTTATTTGTTAAATGTTGGCCATGAAAAGGCTAGTTAAGTAGGTGTTAATTTTTCGAGCGCAAGAACCTTAGCCTTGTAATTATATTATATTGTATTCGCGAACGTATAATGCATCTAATTGTAAGCTTAGATTCGGTAAAAATAATAATGTAAATGACACGGAAACGATAAAATTTATAAGAACAAAAAGTTAAAGAATTTTCCTGTTTAAATATTAATATATTTTATAAGGTAATGATGCGCTTCTACGGCGCTTTGTCTGAATTTCGCCCGAGTAATGCTCAGTTGACATGGAAGTGACAACGTGCTTTTGTCTCTTCCTGTTTCTTTTACGCTTGTAAAAAAAGTTGTGTGAATTTAAGAGGCCTCTTTCTGAATCAGATTTCTGCTTGAAAGTTTGCATAATTAAGAGATAACGGCCTTGAGACCGATTCGCATCTTTGGAGACTGATCCTTTGCACTAGGAAAAATGTTTTGTTGTATGAACCAAAATTTTGTTGCAATGACAAAATAATTTGGTTGAAATATGCCGAACAAAATTGTTTGGTTGCCACAAACAAATATCTTTGTTGGTTAGGTTTTGTTGTTATAACGTAATGCTTTTGTTATGACAACCAAAAACCTTTAACGATGTGAATTTTGTTATGAGAACCAAAATGTTTAGTAATGCGAATTTTGTCTTTGCAACAAAATAATTTGTTTACTGCAACCAAGTATTTTGTTTGAAGATGCTACTTTTACTGTTTTATATATAAATATAATAACCTATAAGAAAATTTAACTTGTAATAAATTCAATAAAAAATACACAAAATACTTCATATTAAAGGAAATATATTTATTATTATATTTTATATTATATATTTTATTATATTATATTTTATTTTATATTTTTTATTATATTTTTATTTATTTATTATATTTAGCCTTGTTTGTGTGCGTGTGCCTCACGCGGATAGGGACAACATTTCTTTATCTGTTCGTTTATATTAAATTTAATCAAATTATTTTGTTGGAGGAACAAAACAATTTTGTTAGAAATACTATAAGTTTTTCTTAGTATATTAAGTTTAAATTTTAATACATAGAGCAATCGATATTGATTGTTTTAGCTTATTTAAAACAAAATTTTACTATTATTTCACTTTTCATGAATGCATTAAGTAAAAGATTAAATTTTAGTATATGAAAATAGGAACAAAATCATTTGGTCCGGAGAACAAAACAGGAAAATGGATTTAGTAGAGATAATTAAATGTTTTGTTACATCAAACAAGATATTTGGTAACTGTAACAAATTACTTCAACTAAACTGTTTTGTTGAAGACACAAAATTATTTTTCCTAGTGTGGAAGGGATCATCGAGAGCGATCTCTTACAGAAGCGAAAGGGTATCTGCCCTAATTCTTGCATCTGTTATTTCTGAGTTACATTATTCTGAGCATTGGTAAGTGATCAGGACTTCTTTTGGAAATATGGCACTCTCCAATCTGAGACTGTTTTCATCCTTGCCGGCTCTGGTTTGTATTCTAGCCTGAAGGATAGATCGGACGGGAACATTAGAAGTCCTTCTGCTTTCTTTTCTTTTCATTTGAGAACCCCCGATTAATTCAAAGGGGTGTGCAAAAGTCATACTTCGTTTTCACGACCAAGGTACGTGTTGTACGTTTTTTCTATATTCCAAGATTTTGGTATTCCCTTTCTAATCTTCGAACCCTTGACCGTGATCAACTTAATAACAAATCCATTTCTTTCAGTTATACACTTAAGTTCAGAGTTTATTCATTTTTTAAGATACTTTTAATTGTCCGAAATATAAATTGTTCAATACAGAAAGTTGCTCTTTAATTACTAAGATTTTATTTCTTTTTTTTCGTTTTCACAGCTAAGATTGATCCTTGACAAAAACTTCGTCACTGAATGTTATACATTTCCTTTCTTCGAGATATCTCCTGAGCAGATCTCAAGATACACGGCAAACGTCGCGAGTAGTTTGAGAATTTACCTAAACAATAAGAGCAACAGTTAGTCCTTGAAAGAATACCTTTATCGAGCGTATTATTGCCGTATCTTCGAAACGTTACGCGAATTGATGTGCATCAAAACGAGGTACCGAGTTGGTGCGCGTCGCGAGAACACGATAAGCACGTCTGGTCGGTTGTTTACGAGAATGCGGGAACCGTGTAACGGTGCAGACCGCGTAAGGCAACGGCCGGGTAGCTCGGCCCGAAACACCCCTGGAAACACCCCCCCTGATGGCTATAAAACTTCCGGAAAACCATGCGCGCCTGTCCGCCCGCTGTCACATACGCTCTTTCCCGCTTACCGGGAGTTACGAGGCTGTAATTTCAGAGAAAGAGAGAGAGAAAGAGAGAAGCACCTCTTTCACCCTCTCTCCGCTTTATCTCCTCCTTCCCTACCTTTCCCCGCAGATTCGCCGTCGCCGACCCCTTTGTGCTTCGCTGTAATCCCTCTGCCGCACTAGCACCGGCGTACAGGTCTGGTCTGGTCGTCTCCTGTCCCACGATGGAAACACCGTCGGCGACAAAGTTGAAGTTACGAGCGCGGTGAACTCACAAAAGCTTTTTACAAAACTGTTAGCCGGTTCCGGTGCGAGGCGGGGACCCGAATGATTTGCGGTCGCGAGGGCTCGCTATTCGAACGTCTCGCGCCTCGTGCCTGCTGCTATTCTCCAAAGAATAATATCTCGTGATCCCGACGTCATCTCGATAGTCTCGATAGGGATACATGAAGAGACCTTATATTAGGAAAGAACGCGTGCCGCTGCAATATCTGCATATCGATATTAGGTGCATTGAGTTAAATATAAAAAAAGAGGGAAATTAAAATGTTAGAAATGTTCAGAATAATGTCGTTCTATATAAGTTGTATTTTATCGTGAACGTGGTATACTATATATTTTATGATGTTCTTTAGTTTGTTGGCACTTCTGCTTTATTGTTAGTATTTTTGTCTCTTTTTGTTTTTGGTGGCCTCTCTTTCTTTTTCCGCTTGATTGCTTGTAAGATTTATATATTAAATATCTGTACTAAAAAAGCAATTTATTGTATGTACAATTATTCTACTGCGTAGTCGTAAAAGAAGCAACAATAAGAAAGTAGAAAAGATGTTTTATTACGATATATTAATACACAATAAGTACGAAGCATCGCGAGACACGGTAGTGTCTCGCGCCAAGTATTACTAATAAGCGTAGCTAGAACCGCGCGTGCGAGACCGACCGTGTAGTTTACGCGAGTACTCGAGTTGACAGGCCCTCAAATTTTTGGATCTCAACAACGGCTGATCCGATGAACTTCTAAGAGGACTCAATCGATAGCTTGGGTTCGATTTACATGATAAAAGTGTTTTTATTTTTCTCTTACGTGCCCCATGAGTGGAGATATTGCAATACAAAGTCCGAATTGTAAAATTTTCACTTAAGAAACGTCGGCGTCATCTTGGTCGACGTCGACCAGGCAATGATGGGGGGAACGTCCTTTTCATATTTAAATGTATACGGCACGTCGTAAAATGTGTATTATTGTAATGTTTATTATTAATCGCTTGCTGTACTATCGCGAGATAAATTATAATCAAACATGAAATTGTTTCCAAAATGTACAGTTTCTACGAGAATATTATAACGTTACTGCCTGCCGTAAAAATTTCTGCTGACCGCGGAGTATCCGTATCTATATTTTTAAGATGTATCTATCCATCGCGTTTTACAACGTCGGAAAATGCGGCGGAATGTAGAGCGCGTTTCATTGTCACGAAACGAAATTCCCGACACCAGATATCCGAGCGGGAAAGGAGAGGAAAAATAGAGAAAACAATGAGCGCGCGTAAGTGGCGCGTTGATTCTCAACTTGTGACGAAATGGTCGGGAAGGCGCACCTGCGCGCCGGTGAGACGTCGAGGCGGGAAATTTGCGTTGGACATCCGGAAACGAGGCCTGTCTAAACAGAACGTTCCCGGCTACAAAGGCAACGAGACGCGCGCAGTTTGCACATAATGACTCGGGGACGCGGGATACACGGGGCGCGAACAGCTGCCCGTCACGTAGCGCAAGGTAGAGAAAAGGCCGAGGAGCGTGCACTGATGTTGTCGCGTACGATGAATGCGGCGCTACCGTGGACGGGCACAAGTCTCTGACGAATAGAGTTAATGTCGAAAGTGTCAACATAAAATATTTGAGTGGCGAATAGGGCGAATAGGCGTGACTCTGTTCGGGGGGAAGGGCTGCGAAAGTATCTTTGTACACCATTCATGTATAAAGGGGCTTTGTACTCCTCTCTCCCTCTGGATTTATTGGAGCGGTTTCGCAATCGGCCTGATGTCTCGGCAATACTGGCATGAGTGGCATGCGAAGAACCTTGACGGACAAAGTGTGACACTGTACATACAGGTTAGATAAAGTCTTGATAAAAGGAATCGGCGACTTACATATACAAATTTTCATAATTCTGATTGAAACAGTCACGAAAATGTTGATTTGCGACAGGATGCTATGAGTTTTTAGTTTTTACAGCCTGTTGCAAATTAATTGCAATGTTAATCCTTTTAGACGTCCAAGAAAATTCCTTTTTATATTTGTGGTATTTCTCATTTCAGATGGATCTCAACAAATAGACCTGGTGGCTCGTTGGATTTCGTTTCACGCTCCCGCGCAAGGTAGAGGGCAAAGAAATTCCGGAGATTCCGAAATGATCAAATTGAACTACACTTACTACACTAAAAGGATATTTACCTAGCGTACGTGCCAACCAATCGAGGATCTTTCCGAAAGTGTCAAACGGTTAAAGTTGTTTCTACAAACAGTCTGTACAGTAGCACCGGCCGTTCCGACTGACATGAGCATCATGACGTCAGTTTAGCGAGGACCAACCGCAATCGCGAAGAGCAGCGGGACCGTCCACAAACACCGAACTGCGCGAACGGTGTTTGCACAGTCGGTTAGCATCGAGTGCTACTGTATGCATAGGCTTGTCGTTGCCATCGCGGTCAACGTGTGCGTCGGATGGCGTAAATAAAGTAGCCGCGGGCGCTAAGTCCGCTAAGTGCCCTCCCAATCTGTATGCGTTCCCCATTAGCGTTTTCGGTAAGAGTAGGGGACCCGAGGATCGCGCTGGGCGAGTATGCCGCGGAAGCTGAAGTTAATACACAGTCCTGGTCCTAAACAAGCAGCGCCATTCGGCCTGCTCTTACCCTCTGTCGAAACCGCCATCAGTCATCAAGCATACCTTCGTTCTTTCTTCATCGCTCGTTAGAAGATACGGACTAATGATTTTTATTATTAAGAAGATCAGCATCGTCGTAAACGACAAAGTATTCGATAAAGAAGTAAGAACAGAACACGAATAATAAATAGAAGAAGAGAGAGAAGGAAATTACAAAATAAATCTATTGTACCGCACGTAAAATGGCAATATGATAATGGACGGATGTGAACCAGCGACCTATAGATAACCTTCATTCCACCTGCAGTCCACCGCTCTACCTACTGAGCTATCGAAGATTCTTCAATCATAATGATACTTGTCAAACATTTTCATGTAGTACTGTAGGATAGTCTTTATTAAATATAAAAGAAAAGATCTAACACGCGTACAGAGAATAATTGTTCGTAGCGCTCGCACTCTTGTCGACAGCCTTTTCGGTTATTCTCTCTCAAGCGACTCTGTCTTTCGTTCGAGCGACCGCGCTTTTATACACAGATCTAAACCTTGGAGATGTCAGGTTGAAAAACACGGGCCTCTTGTTTTCGTACATCGAGAATACTCGATAACGCTCGTTTTCGTTCTATCACATTTAGAATATCATATTTTATACAGAAAATTAATACTAGAGTACCGCGCGTTAATTCTCGACATTCTCGCTTAGGATAATCTATGTTATACATTCAAGGATTCTTTGAAGATGAAACTTCGTGACTATAATGTAACTGCAGAAGATTGTCCTCGACGTATTATTAGACATATATTATTATACAATTTGTAGATCTCCGTGCAATTATCTACATGGGACGATACTTATCTACAATGTATGCAGGCATAAATTGCCCATTCAGCCTGGTAATTACGCCCCGCATGTTTTGTCTCGATGTATCGTGATGACACGACCGAGGATGACTCGAGTAGACCGGTCGTTCGGTCTTCAGTATGCCTTTTTCTAAGTAAATGAAAAGATCAACGTGATTCAACAAGTTTATTTTTGCATATATAATTCCAGATTACAGACCTCTCAAGCGGTTTGTCACGTATCGATATATATTCGAATCTAAAATTACCGTAGTCGTTTCCGTCATCACTGATAATACTTATACATATCTATAAATCTGTCGTCGGCAGATTAGCTGGAGCGCCGATGTAAGACGGGAGTATTAGTTACGTCACGAACGTTCAATCGCCTGAAGGAGATTAAAGTTACGAGTCCTCACGTGTGTCGCATCTAAATTTAGTAGCAGACATCATCGGTTTACATAAATTACGCAACTCGGTCATTCGGCTAATCCTGGCGAGACGCAGCCTCGCGGAACGGTCAGAGTTATTAAGCATATAATATTGTTTCTCGGACAGTCGGGCAAGAAGTGCCTTTCAGACATCGCCATTACGTCCACGACGCAACACCCCTCTAACCGTCCCCCTCCTCGTCTCATCCTCCTTAAGCTATATTCTCGCCACCAACGGTAAATCTGTGGGCTGTCAGGGGCGAAAGGTGCGACATATCTTATCGTAAACGTCTCATAACGGCGTTGCGGCAGTAACGATGCGTGACACACGACGACGTAAAGCCGTGGCCCTCGTCAAAAGGCTCTACCGGCTCGTAAACCTCGGTTAGCTTGCCCCTTCGTTGAAGCACTGCGTTAGCGATCAGGATACCCCGCCATCGTTTTAGCCAGGGCCTTGTCCTTTTATATAAATATATATACTCTCGGTTCTACCATTTCAATTGTATCATTCATTAACGTTTCAACAATTTTTAACAACCTTTTATCAGTTTCTCGCGCTCAATGCGCTTCAAGTTTGAAACACTTGTCATAAGAAATAGCGTTCTTCTTCGGAGTATAGCGTTTATAATATAATGTACAAATGTTGTAGATTTACCAAGGAATAGCGTTTGAATTTTCTTTCATACTTTATTATAAGCATATAGCATATGTGCCGCCGTAGGTATCATTGTAACGATAATTATTCATATTCAAATCGTATCGTATAAACTCATGTATTGCGTACCGCCTTTGTCATGCAACGGAGAGTATGTACTTAAAAAAAACACGTATTACAAATAGAACCGTATCCGATGTGTATATGAGGTACCAAGCGTTCATAACACGATACTGGTTGTCCACGAGGGGTTGCACGGTCGAGAGATTGCAGGCGTTTGCGGGTTATGTGATGAAGTGGAAGGAGACAGGGTAGGGGGTCAAGTTGGGCTAGGGTCTCCCTGTATGAGAGAGGAGGGACTACCTCATTTATGACGTCACGGGCCCTTCGGTACAGCCCGACGCTGTCACAATCATGCAGCGGCCATAAAGTAAACATCCGACATCAAAGAGCCGCCCGGGTAACGGCGTTTCCTGTCTCGATTCTACCGCACCCGTCCCTCCCCTGCTTGTCTGAGTGTCCCTTTGGCGCGCGTAACGCGCTCACACTCGTGGGATCTCCGCAATCTGTACAGTGGTTTCATCGTGTTGTCCAAAAATCTTCGAATATTAACTTTATTCGATTCTGTAGATAGATAGATCGAGAAATAGATTCTCACATGACGTGTGAATTATCGATGATGTAGATCATCGATGCAATCTGAAGAACAATTACGTGTTTGATAGAAGCGAGGAAATTATAGATGTGCAAAGAAGTATCTTCATTATGTCTAATCTTCCTGTTTACGTGAAACCCTTGATCGACATTACGATGTGGTTCCCTCGTTTGTATGTTACGGGGCTACCAACGTCGAAAATTTGTTGGCGGTTGATTATCAGGATCACGCAGGTCATCGGGCGAACGTGACGAGAGCGGAGGCCGAACACGATGCGCCGGCGCCGCCAGAAGGTAAATTAGACAGCCCTTTGTAACCTTTGGCGTTCGTCGAAAAATAATAGCCGGGGTCTTATACTACTTAGGGGATCCGCTGTATCCATTTATTAGACGCGGGATGACGGGTGGTTTGAAAATCATCCGTGGCAATTAGACACGCCGAGCCCAATTGTTTGCACGGCGGCGCTTTGCTGGAAATATTCTTCAAATTATTAGCTCGACGTCGGATCGCCCCTGGCATCGGTGCCATTACAAAATGAGAAGATAAGCCTTTACAACAAAACTAATATAAACTACACGCGCGGCTGTTTGCCGCCATTATTACTCCGACATCGAGCGAAGGATTGGAAATCAACTGCAAGGAGAAAAAGAAGATACTAAAATTTATAAAGATTCCACGAAGCAATCCACACTATTAGTTCACGTTTTTAGTGTACAGTCGTACACTACGGAACGGACAGAATAATTGCAACACTTTTTTATTAATGAGTTTAGGAACACGCATTTAGATTATGAATAAAAATTACTACCTTGGGCTACTACAATCTTCGAACTACTATTATACTATGCTGTACATTGTATATGGAAGTTTGACCTCATCCTTATGCATAATGGATAGTTAGGATTGCATAAGTGAAGGTAGTAGGTAGTTCTCATTCTAAATCTAAATGTATTTTTACTCATAAAAAAAGCGTTGCAACAACTCCGTCCATGATTGTACTAGAAATATAACTACATAAGTAAAACCGACAGCACACGATACCATTTTTCTTACTAGATTGCTTACGAGAGCCAATCAGGATTTAGCCTTAAGTCACCTGATCTAAAACTCTGCATCATTATTGGTTCTCGTAAACAATAAGGATGCAATAAGGAGAACAATAAGGATGCAAAGTTTTAAGTCAACGGCATACGATACTAGTTTTCCTACTAACAATAAGATTCCTTACGAGAGCCAATCAGGATTCAACTTTGAGTCACCTGATCGAAAACTCTGCATCCTGATTGGCTCTCGTAAGCATTCCAGTAGGAAAAATAGTACAGTGTGCTGTTGGCTTAAGTCACCTGATCTAAAGTCAACGGCATACGATACTATTTTTCCTACTGGATTGCTTACCAGAATCAATAAGGATACAGAGTTTTAGAGCAGGTGCCTTAAAGCTAAATCCTGATTGACTCTCGTAAACAATCCAGTGGGCAAAATAGTATCGTGTGCCGTTAGCTTTACAGTTACTCAAAAAGTAACGATCGTTACTTTGCAGTTACTTTCTTGCAATGAAAATAAAAATATTAAATCTTCATTTGAATTGTAAAGTGTCGATAAAACAAGCAATCCAGTAGAAAAAATGTATCACCGTTGGCTTTACTCCTGTCGAAAGAAGAGATAAAATTTGGTAGTTTCTGGTGGTTTTTCCTTCTACAATATTGAATAACTTAAGATATAAGAAATAACATTACAGCCAGTTCTAGTCAAATAATATTACTTATTTGTAATTTATCACTGGCGAAGAAAATATCAATCATGTATATAAGAAATGCTTTCACGTCACTTAGGGTGATAATAAATATTGCCGTATGTAATAAACTAAGACAGATACCATGAAAAGTTGCGGCCATGAAATACATTTTTTATATGTACGAAAAATAGAGATTAAACATCCCACGATCAGAAATATACATATAATAATCGCCTTCAGTATTACCAAATTTTCTACCAAATGTAAAAAGGAATCATTCATATTTAATTTATCGTAATCAATCTCATATGAAATGTGTACTTACGTTTCATGGCATGATTGATCAAACCCCGAGGGACGATCACGCGATGATATCGATCACTAATTATTCGCAGAGAGCGATCGCGATTTCTTCACGTACTTGTCGCGAACGCGTATCAAGAAAGGATAATACGATATGCAGAGTGGCGCGGGTATAATCGATTTATTCGATTGTCACCGCGTGAATGATCCTGCGTACGGCGTCACCTTATTTCGCCGAACGCCGTAAACCGAGTGTTGATTCCTAGAAATGATGCAGCACCGTAAACAACTCGGTTGATAACAGAGTTCCGCGCCGGTTCCAAGAAATGACGTAGTGTGAACACCTCGGTCGAAAACAATCTATTGTGCCGAATTATTCGACGAGGCTTACAATCAGTCGAACAAGGCGGATGTTCGGCGAGTCTTCGCGTCGCTCCCCGTAACGCGATCATTTCCTACGAGAATCTCGATCATCTCCAACGTAACGCGATCGTCTCGTACGAGAGTTATTAACATTTATCAATCGCGTTTAAGTAATTATCGTAATCCGTAAACATATTGTTGATTTCTACGGCGATTTGTCAAGGTGAATATACGGGAATTATATACGTAAATTATTAGTTAGTTTCGATACATCCACGAGCGATAATAGCTTTTTTTACAATCAAACTCGGGTGAATCTCTCTCACGTCATGCTTTAAAATTTTCGTCGGTTTAAATTAAACATTTATTACTTTCAGATCAAAAGCGCAAAGTAATACATGAATCATCGGGTAAAATAATAACGAAAAATTTTAATATATTGATCGCTTGCAAAGAAATAATCTCTCTAACATTTACACGTACAAAATTACGTGTATAACATAACGTTTCTATTTTCATCGCGTTCGGGAGTGTCGACTAAATAATCGAGCTAAAGACTTTTCAAAGCTCATTTGAGGCACAAGTATTTGCTAAATGTCTATTCCTGTTGATGGCCACACTTCAGAGATTTGGGAGTTTTTGAGGCCCGCAATAGGATGTTTATGCAAGTAGTGTCTTACACCAAGTGCCCGGGATACCGTGTGTCTCAACTTACTCGTAGACTCGAAGTGGAGGTGAACTTGACGAAACAGAATACCTTCAGTTGGGCTTTATAAACGGGAGTGTAAAATCGCGCGAACATTCTTTGTGTTTTCGCGAGAGTGCCGGAAAACAATCTGAGTAGAGGAGGAGACCTAGGAAAGGCATCGGGCGCAGGCGGAGCAACTTTACGGCAAATATTTTTTATTTAGTGTAAAATTAATCTTTTGTCCAGTTCATTTTTTAGTCGTTTCATTTCATAATTCTATAATTTCGAAATAATAATTAGAGAACAAGAAATAATTTAAAAGTTTATAAAAGTTTATTCTTGTGAAGATCTTTTGCGAATTAATCATTTGAATATCCAACCAAATTAAAACGTTTAATAAGCATAAGAATTACTTATATTTTACCATATTAAATTTTTGAACACTGCTTCAACGAATTCTATATTTATATGTTACAGAATCAATGTAGCTAACTCCGCTGCTGCACATCGGGTGGTGAGTCAGAAACTTTTTTATTGAGGTGACGAATCTACATCTCGTAGATCGCAGATTGTAGATCGTCGATTAGTATATCTCGTAGATCCGCTGCCTTAAAATGGATAGAGTACAACATAATTTCATATTTATTTTAATATATTTTATCTATTGAAAGGGAGTGATCGCGATTTTCATTGTAGAGGATTGAGTGCCCCGTTGCAGCACATCACGTATTTTCACGTAAAATATGATGAATATTATTGATGTATTCGTCGAGCTAATCTCTTGTAGCCTATTAATTTTTCATTAACAAATTTATATATAAAGTAAAATAATATGACGTGAAATTCTAATATTTTGTCTAGAACGCTGAAAATTTATATTATTTTTATACATTATTTAAGATTATTGATTTTTAAGATTAACTAGAATATTTAATTGTCAGTCCATCTATCGTACGGAAAGTTTCTTTTCTCTGGGTCTTACGTCATTTATTCTGTATGTGAACCTCACGATACACTTTCAAGATGCGTCTCGCATGAATACATGCATAGTTACACGCATCTTCGTATTTTCGCGATCGGTCTTTGCGATCAGTTTTACAAAAAATTTTCAAGAAGTTATTAATTGTATAATTTCATCTATGTTATAAATTTTAATTTATCGCGAAATGTAATTAAAATAAATTTAACGCGAAGTAAATTGTTTTTTCTATATACATATATGTATACTTGAATTTTGAATTTGGAGGTTGTGTCACGAAGAGACAGTCATTATCTTGAATAAATAACGGAGGTAAAAATATATTTGATTAGTTTTATGCAGCAAATTTTTTAATTAATTTTCTTCTTTGATTTACTTCTCTTGGTCGTGCATTTTGATACGATTGACGCTCGCATATAATTCGAACTGTACGAAATATCTGTCGGTGACGATAATAAACCGATTATGGAAGGAGTTTTCTTCCTTCCTGATCTCTGGTCAAAATGATCAGACTGTATGGCCAGAAGTGACAAAAGGTAGGTCCAATCTGGCCCGATGATGCGGTAAGTGGTCAATATTGGCCACTTTGATGGGGTATGTAAGTAAGGTGATGTACGAAATAAGTTGATTTCTTCTTATTTGCGCGCGTATAACCCCAAATCGGACCTCTTATAAATCGCGTCGCGGTTTTAACGAAAAACTTGCAGGTTTATTAATAAAAAGTTAAAACGCGGGTAGGTAGCAAAATGGATAAGACTATACAGTGGAATACGGATAGGATAGGTAAGGACAGGGGGGGCGCAACTCCATAATTAAAAAGCTAGATAAAATTATAACTGCAATGTATTACTATTGAAGATAATGATATTTGCCATTATTTTTAATAAAAAACTATAAGTTAATATATTTTTAATAAAATCTATTAAATTACACTAAAATAATTATCAGAAACTTTACATTGTAATTTTGTTGTATTTATTTTAATTTTTACAACATTAGTTGTAGAAATTAGAAAAATATAATATTAAATATGTAATCGAATACGTAGAATAAGAAAGAAGTTGTTATGCGTTTATTAAGTTTTGACATTAAATTTACTTAAAATTTGTGTAGATTTTATTTACTTTTAAGAGATAGTTAATAAATACATTCGGGATATTTTTATCCCAAACATTACATTGCAAGAATTTCATGTTATTGTATGCATACCGAATATTTCATATGTAACGTCGAGAGAAATATTGTATTGTATAGATATTATATTTTTAATTTTATTATGTAATTATTTTTTTATAATATTGTATACATTGTAAAGAGGAAATTACAAGAAAAATGAAATAAATAATAAAATTGTAAAATATTACATTGTAAAGAAAAGAGGGACCGAAATTGACGAAGATGTTGGACGGCCTCATATTTTTGCAATACGCTTTCAATGTAAACACAATACTGTGCAATTATTGATACGTAACATTGGCGTTACTTTAGCATTTATTCTATATTCAATATTACAAATTTATTGGGCATTCTTGGTCAATACAATGATTCCAATATTAAATAATCATCTAGGTACAGTTACAGATGGAGAGAATGTAATGAAGTTAAGTTAGAGTTGCCAAAAAGAAGTAACTGTAACTTCATTACAAAGAACGAGTTACTTCCCAACCCTGATTGTATCATGGTACTCGTATGTAGGAACGCAATACGAGTGTTGTGCAAAAATGACAAGGTTCCGCTGCATTATCGTGGCAGGACAATCGCGCGATTCATTTCCTTTTGTTTACAACCGAAGATAATAAACGTCTTACGAAGGTTCGGATCTGAGCGTTGAATTATTAATACCGCTTAAACGTCGGCTTCGACAGCCCACTAATCATGCAAACGCTGATTCCAATCGCGATAGGTACCGTTGACTTTTTGTCATTATAAGATGTTGCATATTACGGGGTGTCGCAAATGCGAGTTTATCATTGTGACCGTACCACATTAAAAATGCAGTATTCCCAAGGGAAACAATGCATTCATATTCACAAAGCGATATAAGTTGATATAATTCATCTCTCTTCACCCTCTACGGGTGTAAATTGTCCGGTTTTTTCAGTGCCAATGAGCTGTACGTATATTGCACCTTTTTTAAACTTTATCTGAAAAATTAGGCTGCCAACTCTTTCTCATTCTCTGTCTTGCTGACCGAACAATTATTGCGGCTGAAAATACTCTCGAGATTACCGAATTTAACGATTATTATGTGCAAACACGTCCAGAGTTTAACGACTCAGTCGTGAAAGATGTTCGACTGCATAATTTCTGTCTCTAAAATGAAACGACAGAATTTGGCACCGGTGCCGTCTGGTCGGTCATTTTCTGAGCATTGCTACATTGCACGAGTTTAACACACAGTCTTAAGAGACTTTACTTCTCGCAAATACTTATTAATAAAGTCGAAAGATACAATATTTTGAGGAAATTTGACAGCTCTTTGAGACTTGACAATATCACATATTTTATGTTTTTAAATGTGCATATATAATCTAGCATATCAATGCATTTGATCAATAATGCATTAAGTGATAATTTTTAATGATAAAAGTCATATAAATTTATACAAATCAAAGGGGCCCCACCAAAGTACCCATACTAACCGCTCCTTCGTGCAGGAGCCTTAAATAATACCGTAAAGTGTAATTAATCAATGCCGCATGACAATGTTAAATTTACAGATATTTTTATTTCTACGTGAAAACCGTTAATTCTACGCGGAAAGTCGGGATTCATTTTCAATTAAAATAATGAGTTCAGTTAAAATATTAATTAGTTAACTTTTTTCCACAAAGAAGACATCGCTTTGTTCTTTTCTCTCTCGCGATTTCGACCGTAAGTGTTCAATATTAATTCTATACGCGCCACATGTATAGAATCCGCGCTAAGAACGGTCGAAAGATTTCAATCTTTTCTTTGCAATCCAGAGAAGTTTGCGCGCGCGGAAGAGAAATTGAAAGAATTTTTAATCGCCCTTGGCTTGCTCGAATTAGTCTACGTGGGAAATTTGTAAAATGGCTCGTGAAAGCGAATTCTGCCCGCGAGGCGATAAAATTTTCACGGACGGTAAACCGACAGAGTACACGGTGCAACACAGTTTTCCTCTTTTCCTCCCCCCCTCCGTCCGAGCCCTTTGCGCTCGCGCGAGCGTACGCACACGTGTTGTGACTCAGGAATGATAACCGATGATTTATCCGTGACAGGCTGCAGGTACCGCGAATGGATTATCGTTCTGATTGCAAAGTATGAAATAATTAGGGAGCGGGACCGCCGGCCATCCATCATCGGGCAACGATGGCCGCTTGTCAGGCGCCGTTCATTTATCATACTCGCTCAGCCATCGCCCTCTTCCTATTCCCATCGCATCGCCGATGTTCCATTGTTCGTATATCGGACGTAACCGTCCGTTACTGCTAATTACCTCCTGCCCCCGCGAAAGATTACGCGGTCAAGGTATCGGACGTATTAACGGGCGGGTTACGCGTGCACACCGACGTGTTTCTGGATGCCCGTCGCCCGAACAACGACTCCATTAAATACGTGCTCACTCGGCCAAAGATTCCGGATAGCCGGGGCTAGGCCAAATCGCTGCTCCGTAGTCGATTTATCACGCGCGCCGAAGATCGCGCCGGTTTGTCATCGGTGCCGTCGCGGTTCTTACAGTCAGCTAACGGCGAGCGGTGTACGCGAAACGGACGTATAATATCGGCATTAATCGATACCAGAATTGAACGATGACCACGGTTGCTGCTCGGAGAGAAACGAAACTCTCGGGGAGAAAAGAAAAACTTTGTTCTTCAAATCTAATGGGATTAAATCCAGCCGTATCCGACACATATATCCCAGTCCCAGAGGGAAAGCGCCTTAAAATATATTTTTTTGCTGACATAACCTTGTATTTTCCTATTGTCGTCAGGCGACAGTGTATCTAAATACTTGATATATTTGACGTTTGTCTAGACCTCGTCTTTTGTTTTTTTTCTCGGTTTTTCGTAAGTCACTGTAGATAGAATTGGACATTCTATTTTGTGTACATACAATGAGAAACCGCACAAACAAAATAAGTCACGACAATGCGTCTCAACACTTACAGAGAATTATGAAGGTCGAAAGAATTTATTTCTACCTGTTTCTGACTCCCGAAATTATGGACTTTTCAGTTTCGAGACCTGGTCCTATGAAAATGTCGGAAGTCCCTAATCTCCATAGATTTGTACACACTATTCTTCATTCTTTCGTCCGACAAAAAAGTTTGAGATCTATATTTGACAGTTCGAAATATGTTACATTTCACGATAATTGTTTCGAACTAATTTAAGAATAAAACACGAGACAATAATAGGGATTATAATAATAAACGGGATGCACTAAAAGTTGCAAATTTCTCTCTCTCTCCCCCCTCTCCTCGTTTCGGGGGATATTAATATCAAATTGATACTATTATTAATGTATCTCAATCCAATAGGGTGTACAAAAGTCATTACAAATGTAATTCGAACTCAGTCTCGCATTACAAGAATAGGTGACTAGAAAGAAAAATTTTATCAGATAAAATAGATATTTAATTTCACCTGGACATTTCTCATTTCAACAATTTATTGTAAGTTTTTGGCCTCTCATTTTATCACTATTAAATACATTAATGGTTCAACTGTAGTATCTCGGTGACCGATCAAATTGGATTCCACAATTATTGGATGATAGTTTTTAAATTATTATTGACAGCCAGATGGAACGTACAGGACGACTATATCTCGCTTCTCAACGACGAATAAGTTTTTATTTGTTTCAACCTAAGATTTAATTACACAGGCCTGCAGGGGTTAGAAAGAAAAAGTGAATTTGATCGATTTTTCAAATTTCAAGATAATGTACTATGGCTCCGCCATATTACTGCCTACGTAAATTTTCTCTAGCGAGAAGTCTTATAGCTTCACACTTGCATATTTCAGTATTTTTGGTTTCTGTGCTTAAACGCTCACTCTGAACCAGAAAGAGCGTTTAAACAAAATCCAGAAATTGCGTAAAATCGAGAAAATCAGTCGACCTGCGTTTCTGTCTAACAATTACTTAGGATGTTTGATTCGTTCGTGAAAAAAACTCAAAGCAAGAATCGAAACTTAAAGCTATTTCTATAACAATGAAAATTAGTCAGTCTTGGTCGATGAACACTGTGTTACTTTACAATTAGTATTTCGAAATGTACAAAATACTTTATCTCATCAAATGTGAATAAATTATAGACTTATTTATGGTAACCTCTATTAGTGCTCGAACTTAGCCTGTAATCTTCGTTGTTCGTTTGTCCAAGTTTGTCCACAGCAGAAATAATAAGCCGTTGAGGCTCGAGTAAACCAGGTGAAAATTTTTCTTCTGTCCGCGTCTCGGTCAAGCTCAATACGGCAGTGTCTCTCCTCTCGATTTATAGTTTTATACCTGTGGCGGGGAGGAAGAAGAGATACCTAATAGACAAGATTTACTGCGGCACGCCCGTCTCAATTGCGGAACAAATTTATCTTCCCTGCGGTCAGCAGCCTCCCCATCGCCTCCTAGCCTCAATCTTGGTTCCGCTGTTCCTGAAATATTGGCTCACCCCCGGACTCGAAAGTTACTTGACAAACGAATCGATGTACGGCCGAGGAGGGAGAGAAGAAGAGGGACGGTCCCCACGGGGTTAGCAGGCCTGTAAACTTTCCCGCGTCCCCGGCGAACAACACAAAACACACATACGCGCGCCTTCTTTCGATCACGGCACGTCAGTCCCTTTAATCGTCCCGGCTGATCCCGAGTCATTGGAAATCCGTCGGCGTGTAATCGCATTTTTATTTAATTTGACGCGACCGGGTGGCTCTTAAGCTCAGACACGAGTTCGCGTTCCTCGTGTTCGCGTTCGCGACGCGCACATCCCGTAATTGATCGTCCGATTCGCGCGCTGCAACTCACCGATGTAATTAAGAACACAAATTAACGAGAGATATTAATCGGTATTATAAATCACGCGTCTGATTTATGATCGATAAAATTACAATTCGTCGCGGACGCGCGCACACAATGTCGGGCTCGATACACGTTATTAATGTTTTGAGGATACTGTCATCCAGGAACATGAAATATCTCCCTTCCTCCTTCTCTCTCTCTCCCTCTCGCTTATTCTCCTCGTCCTTCTTACGCCGCGAGACCGGCGGTTCGCGCCTGTAAATTGTGCTCTGGACGTGCAATTAGCGCGACAACATCGGTCTCCACCGGCGAGAGTGCCTGTGAGGAGCTCGAAATAAAAAACGCAACGAAAAAGCAGCCTTGTATTTCAACGTGCGAAGAGCGCGTTCCTGCTGCGTCGAAACCAATCAGCGGGCCTGATTGTGGTCGCATTTTCAAGAAAGCTTAATCGTCCGGTGGCATACTCGCGGCGATAGTCACATTTCTTTATTTGTTTGTCGCTCGATTCGCAAAATCGCAAATCGAGCGTTCCGAGAAGTCTGAGATAATCCCACCAAGATTATCATTACACTTGCAGGACGCTGGTTATATATTTTCGCCCAAGACAGGGAATATACGTCGACTCGGCCAAGTGTCGCGCGAGACTCGATATCGGGTCGATTTACACAACAATCTTTATTCTCAGACGAAATGAGTTCGACGCAACTGCCAATGATTCAAGCCGGCTGTTTAAAGAATCGCGCTACTCCTGGCCTTGGTTCGGTTTCTCTTGATTTGGATCCGCGAGATAAACGGCGTATCTATCTTATCGCGTACGTGATTGGAAACTCCGAAGGCGCGTGAATAATTACGTAGATATACTTCAGCATTAGCGGCCGAGCGTGGAGGATTGAGCGAGTTGACGTAGTTTATACGACCGAGAAACGTCAAGAATTCACGATCGTTATCTCTTCCGTGAGCGCATTTTATGCGTCATGACGTATTACGTTAGAGACGCGGGATATTAAAAATGAAATGAGCCCGCGCGAAGACAGCCTCGAAGCGAGATGCAAATCGTTGGGATATAATACATCGGAAACGTCTGAGACGCTCCGAATGTACAATTCAGAACAACGAGATACATGTTAATCTTGCGCATTTATAATAATTATACGACGCGCCCGATACGAACGTCGTTAGTGACGCTACTCGAATCGGCCCAGGTCCTTAATCGGCCAATTTAACGCGAGGTTCGTTAAGTCTTGCATATATTGACACGCTCGTTTCGTCGATGTGGGACATGCGTCGCGTGCATTAAGAATCGTTTTGCTCTCGCGCGTCCTTGATTTCATTTTTCGATATCGGACCTGCAGTGAAATTAACCCAACGCGCATTCGTCTTAACGCTTGCACGGCCGGTGAAATTGAAGCTCTTTAAATAATCGCGCGAACGGACGAATACATGACTAACAGTACAAGTCGCGTATGAATGTTACATTAAGATTTTTGTCTTCACTTTCTGTGTGTGCGTGGGACATAAAATTGCAATATAAAACTTTACGCCATAAAACTAATCCGACTATTCTCGATTTAAAGACAACAGCTGCCCTTTCACGCGATATTAAGAAAATTATATGAAATTAAGATTCTTTCGGAATGGAATACTCGAGAAAAATACTTTGGTTATTTATATAGGTCTGTAATAGCCATTATATATCATATCCTATAGATTATAAACATGTTGTGGAGCGCACATTATCGAGGAACGATGCATTTGAAGGTATGTTAATGTGGCTACGACCGTTACAATACGCATACATGTTAAATGCGATTTGTACGCTTATATAAACTTAGCATTTTACTACCTAAAGTGAGGGGAAAGTCTCGCGCCGAAAGTAAACGCTGTAAACGATTTTATAGTGACGCGCTGTAAAATTTACAAGAAATTCACGGACAAGATATTTGGCAGCAAAAATAGAGGAAGAATTTGAAAAGAAAATATCGCATCGCATGTAAAAATGGCGCCAACTCGTCGTATATCAATATAAATGACGCTGCTCTTAAAAGCTTTGTGTATTGTGAAATTAACAACTTTGTTTTTGATATTTGTATACTTTCCAGTTTACTCTCAAATTTATTGTGCGTATGCGCGTGCGCGTTGCTTACGTATTTACGATAGGTGCTGCTTCCTCATAGACGAAGCTTTCGTGGAAAAGATTTTTTTCAGTTTTCAATGCCAATGTGTTCAGAATGTTTTGAAATGTCGCAAAATCACGTTTAAGATATTTATGTTCAAAATGTCTGCTCTGCTTATTAAGTAAAGATTGAGATATCGAGCTAAATGTTTTTATAAAAATAAAGGTATTATTGAAGGATGGCGGGCATTGAATTTGTGTCGAGAAAGGTTAATTCAAAAACAAAATTTTAATTAATCCAAAAATGCCCGCAGTTTCTCTAACTTTGTTGTATTCTAAAAGCATTTATCACGTCTATCACGTGAATCTGCGTAAGTGACAAAAATATTTTTCTGACGATATCTTATTCCGAAGGAATGACTTTTCATGCAATTTTCTAATTTTAACATCGCGTATAGCAACCATTGTCCCCGAATCGGGATCCATATGTAATACGTGAAACTCGACAAAATAAATGATATCTTTATTGCGTGTGGGACACATCAAGCTATCGGATGTTCTCTTTTATGGGGGAACTCTTTAGTAGGCGGCAAAACATGAAATATTGATCGAATTTCTCGACGAGTTGCTTTCTCTCTCTCTCTCTCTCTCTCTCTCTCTCTCTCTCTCTCTCTCTCTCTCTCTC